>NC_089815.1:18195214-18495214 GCF_029633855.1 Hoplias malabaricus | reverse complement strand
TTAACATAAGTAAATATCAACAGCTGTCCAGCAGGGTGTTTGTTCTAGTCTGTGTGTTCAGTTCCTCTACTCACCAAGACGTTGAGCTATGTCTGTCTCAGGATCAGTGTCAAGGAGGTGAAGGTGCTCCTCAGTGACGTCGGTCTCAATGGGAGCACTCTCCACCTTCACGCCCTGTCCTGCTGATACATCATAAAAGACACCAAGAGATATAATTATTACATTTTCTCTCTCTCCCTCTCTCTCTCTCATAACTCCACTTTAACTCAGGTGTGTTTCTAAATAGGCCTAAAGAGCCTAATGCATAGGAATAACCACATAAGGCACTGATTTAAGGAATCCCTGGATAAATGTAGCTAGATTTTTAACGTGGAACTTGAAATTCCAGCAGCAGTTAATTGAACGAGGTAGTCTAAATATAAATAGGAGGCTTTTTAATGTGGTATTTATTTTAATGTGACCGTTTCTATGAGGTGGTCACTTACGGTGGAAGCCTAAATAAAAAGGCTGAATTTTTTGAGTGTGGATTTTTTTTAAAGGTGGCCTGCAAAATATAATGGGAGACTTTTTAAGGTGGTATATTTTATGTCCTCTTCTATGAAATGGCCATTTAATTAAGGTGGAAGCATAAATAAAATGGCTGATTTATTTAATGGGGAATTATTTTTAAGGTTGTGTTCAATGTATCTTAGCAGTCTTTTAAAGGGTTATTTGACGTGGTCATTTATTTAAGGTGGAAGTCTAATTTAAATGGCAATTTTTAAAGGTGGAATTGTGTCACACAGCGCCAGGGGCCTGGAGGTTGTGGGTTCGATTCCCGCTCTGGGTGACAGTCTGTGAGGAGTTGGTGTGTTCTCCCCTTGTCCGCGTGGGTTTCTTCCGGGTGCTCTGGTTTCCTCCCACAGTCCAAACACACAAGCTGATAGGTGGATTGGCGACTCAAAAGTATTCATTCACTCACCAGTGGGATCACCCAGCTCTTCAATCGTCTGGGCCAGGTCAGCGTTGGTGTGTTGAGGGACAGCTTGAAAAACTGTCACTGACCCCTTCACTGTTTTTACAAAAACAAACACCATCAGTTTTACAGGATTATTATTGTAATCGTCACTATTGTTATCATTTGGAGGAGAAATTCCTGATTAAACCTGAGCTAGATATCAGTTCGTTACTTACTCTGAAACAGCAGCGCAACCTCATGGAGGACAGAGTCCAGGAACTCTTGTGCAGCATCAGCCTCTGCTCCAGAGGGCGCTGCGTTTAGGGTCTCCTCCTCTGTATTAACATAAGTAAATATCAACAGCTGTCCAATCAGGGTGTTTGTTCTAATGTGTTCAGTTCCTCTACTCACCAAGAGTCGGCTGACCATCTGGTTCAGGGTCACCGGCCAGAGTCTGTAAGAATTCTGTGTCCTCAGGGTCAGTGGAACTCTCCTGCAGCTCGTCACCTGCTTCGTCATGAAGTGAGACACTACGTTACTGTCTTTCTCCTGATTCTCTTGTTCTTATTGTAGAGAACAACACACTCACAGTGTCCATGATCTCACTCTATGCTTTCACACCAGTCCTTTTTTTACAGGAATATTGTTTTCATTTACTAACCTACAGGTGTGTCCACTGAGTCATTCGTCTGGTCCAGGTCTGCATCCATGATCTGATGAGCCAGGTCTGCAAGCCGAGAGCTTTCCATCTCTGTGCGTTCAGCAACCACGACCTCCATCTCTGCTTTAACACCAGTAAACACTGTCAGTTTTATAGGGTAATTATTTTTGTCACCAAATTTCTTGTCCTGTCCTCACCTAGTCGTGGGAAGCTGAGACGGGCATCTCCCAGCTCCTCGGCAGCCATCAGTCTCTGCATCAGTGTCCTGACCAGACGGTGTTTATTTCTGACCCTGCACCCTACACTCCTCATTGTTCCTGTAGGTGAAACAATGTTGGAGTTAAATCGGACACTATGTTTAATCACTAACTCCTCCCACAGCTGTCAAGCTACATCCACGACATTTTGCAGAGCCCCCACCCAAATAGTGTGGTTGTAATTTTCTAAGTGATTTGATCAACTGTCCCAGCAGAGACAATTCAAAATTATTTTCTTTTCCATAGTAGCAGACTCTCTAATAAACATGCATTCACAATACATAAACAAGCCCTGTCAGAATTCATACGCTTACAGTTTATGTTCCAATACGTCAAACATTTTTTACCATCCTTCAGTTTGCCATAGGAAGCATCTAGTAACAACACAGAGGCCATTTAACCTGCCTGTGGGCCCAGGGGCTACGTCTGGTTATGCCAAACCCCGCCAAAAAAAAAGTCCCGTCCCCCATTCCTCCCACCCCACATATCATCTTCATAAAATCTGTACCCAACACAGTGCAACACAAGAAAACTGAGTTCCTTCCGAAATAATACAGTAAGGTTATCAATCCTTAAATACAGACCCAGTAAATTAATACATCAGGACGAGCACATAGGTCTAAAGTCTGTGTCATCGTCTCACAAAGCACACTGTAGTGGTCTGAACACTGCAGTTCTAACATGCAACATAAAGAAAAGTCTTTTCTTCTACTTTTCTGGAATGAGGAGTCTCTAATAACGTCCTTAAAATGCAGACTTCTCAAAATATCACTCTCAATAGACATCAAAGCCAAGTGGCTCACTCTTTCTCGGTGCATATAGATCGGTTTATTTTTAACTATTGAGAGACAACTCTCCACTTACATTAGTGACTAGCAGAATCGAGTACGGCGCAGCTTTTTTGGCTTCTTTGTGTTAGCTGCCATTTGACTTAGTGCTGCATCTTGGCTAGTGGGGCTCACACGCCTTTTTTTATTTTTTTTGGGCTTTCCTTTATTTGTGACCCACTCTCATAATTTCTAGCCTCAGACATTTTGATAGCGCCCTAACTCTAACAGTCACGTTGCATAGCATAAAGTCATCAGTCATATTACAGCAGCTCCTTAGAGTTAATCTGGCCAATAAACAGTCAGAAACATGAATGACGTAAAAATGATTTGCAAAATCATTGGTTGGTAAGCCTGAACTTTGCCGTAAAAAAATTAATAAATATATAAATAAATAAATAATAGCAACAACCTTGAAACCACACAGAGATCCATGTTAGCGATTGTGAATATAGTGTATTAATGCTTAATTTTTAAATAAACTGAAAATTGTCATTTTTATGAATACATACCAATTACCATAAAATCACAAAAGTTTGCAATTAAACATTACAATTAAACATTACCAAAAATGACTTAAAATGTATTGTACACCTCATATTACACAGACAATAAACTGTTGTCTTTTGTAACTGTTGTAAATACACAACAATCAAAAGCTGTTTACAGTGATTTTAAATGTTCAAGAATTATTAGATGTCCAGATGTCCAGTTCTTACCTGGAGCTTTGTAGTTGGTGTCCTCCAGCTCCAGGTCAATGTCCATGAGTGCTCTGATGACTGTATGCTCATGGTCAGGTAGAAGAAAGGTCACCTCCAGTGTTTTATGTTCTGTTTAAGACATGAACAAATACACTACATGGACAAATGTTTGTGGACAGAAGAACCAACATTTCCTCTGAAGAGAAGCACATAAATCAGGAGTGTGTTCCTCTCTTCACTGCACTACCAGGTCCTGCTTTTCTGACAGGACTTTACATCTGATATTGAATCTTGAGGCATTTTAAAATTGAGGATTTTAATGGCAGATCCACAGCAATCAACAGTCAAACAGCCATGAAATGCACTGATTCACTCACTCAGGTCCGCTGGGTCGGGCCTTTCTGTCTCCTTCAGGGGAGACACATCCTCAGAGACAACATTTTGATCTATGTTTTCTGGTGTCTCTGAGTGGAGAGACGCTGACCCTATCCCCAGTTCCTCATTCATGGTCTTTGGAGACACACTGGAAACCTTTCCTCCGTCTTTTTCTTCTCCACCACTTCTATTCTCCTTCTTCCACCACACTCTCCTCCTGTTCTTTTTCTTCAATTTTATGTTCAGTTTACTATCCTTGTCAGGACTTTCCGTATCAGAGTAGTCCACTCCACTGCAGCAGCGAAAGAGGAAAGCCATTGTGCTGTTGTTCTTCTCCACTCTGGACACGGAATGATTCAAACAGCAGAGCACCCCGTACTTCACCTGCACATTCACCATTATGACATCACACTGTGGAGTCTTTGATGTTGTGAGGTCATCAGAGATCCACCCATTGAAGACGGTAGCAACCAGAATTCTGCTGTGGTTACTGAGGCAATGCATGGGACAGTGGTGGTAGTAGTAGTCATATTCATGTACAAAAGTTTGTAGATGCCCCCTCCCTTATAATGAGTACACTGTGCCTTTATAAGGGTCATTCCTTTCTGACAAAAATACACACATGCTCAGGGGCACACACTGATTGTGTAATGTTCATAGAAAACCATGAAATGAAGCAGGAAGCTTTAGAGTGGCTGCACATGAGTCTGAGGTCACCATGCCCAAGGCTAGTTGTCGGCTAGAGTGCTCTAAAGCTCCACAGCACTGAAATATAGAGCAGTGTGACTATACCTTTCTACACTGCTGTCACTGTTCACATTTTGCACACAGCAAAATGACTACACTACAGTTTGAACCAGTATGTTGCATGATTAGAAGAAAAAGAAATCAAATTTTCCTTAGCAAATCTTGCTCTAAAACATTCATTTTTCATTCATTCATTATCTGTAACCACTTATCCAGTTCAGGGTTGCGGTGGGTCCAGAGCCTACCTGGAATCATTGGGCGCAAGGCAGGAATACACTCTGGAGGGGGCACCAGTCCTTCACAGGGCAACACAGACACACACACACACACACACACACATTCACTCACACCTACGGACACTTTTGAGTTGCCAATTCACCTACCAACGTGTGTTTTTGGACTGTGGGAGGAAACTGGAGCACCCAGAGGAAACCCACGTGGAGAACACACCAACTCCTCACAGACAGTCACCCGGAGCGGGAAACGAACCCACAACCTCCAGGCCCCTGGAGCTGTGTGACTGCGACACTACCTGCTGCACCACCGTGCCATTCATGTAATACAGTTTCATCAAAACCTTACTTAATCTGTTATCATGCAAACAGGTAAAAAATATAGAGAGCTAGCAATGTGAAATAAAGAACACATAGTATCATTTAAGTTTTGTGACTGAGAAAAGAGTGGTTGCTTGTGATAGAAAGGTCACAAAATATTGTTTGTTTATGTAATATCCAATAAATAACATTACTAAATGTAATGTAGATGTAGCTGGATTTTTACTGTGGATCTTGAAATTCCAGCAGCAGTTTATTGAACGAGGTAGTCTAAATATAAATGGGAGTCTTTTTAATGCGGTAGGGGTTTTTTTTAAGTGTTCATAGGGCCATTAGGAAAAAATTTCCACAGTTAAATTTCTTCATGTTCGGGATATCAGTAGTTTGTTATATTGTGTCTTCAGTGAGCCTTTCAGATTTTTGAGACACTTTGAAAATAAAGACAATATCTGAGGAAGCTAAACGTGTAGTTTTTCCACGGTATGGAAGTTATGTTCGTATTTCGCCATCTAGCGGCGACAGAATGCAACTAGTGCAGCATTTAAGGTGAAAGAGAAAATCCTAATGAATCGAATGCTCATCCTTAGTGTCCCGGATGTGTATCTGAATTTGTTTTTACTCTTATTTTGGCATCTGAATTTGGTCTATCGAATTTGAGCAACTTCGAAATATATTGTTTGAATTTTTTTGAGCTTGAATTTTTTTTTTTATCTGAATTATTAACCTTGAATAATAACAGTGAAAACGTGTTCTTAAAAAATCCATGAGTTCAATTAAAAAGCAATTATATTCAGATGCATAATTGCGAAGCAAAATATTCAGAGGTGGAAATCTGAAGACTTAAATTCAAAAGCAAAAAAAATTCAGATGCATAATTTCAGTGCAAATAAATTCAGTGCTACAAATTCAAAGGTGGTAATATTTCAAAGTCTGATGAGACAGATTTGCTTCCATAAAAAACACATACAAATACTGAAAGCTGTACACATTTATGTGTAGGCAACACACGTTTACAAAGTTCAAAGCTCAAAAGCAAGCTTCTGAAATGTTTATAATGTGTTTTTATCTTTGTATCTGTACCTTTGAAAACAGTCTTTTGGAAAGTGTGTTTAGAGCTGATTTAAAAAAAAAAATAGATGAATGACATTCTTACAGCTCTCACAGTATATTGCTGGGATTTGGTCTGAATATTAGCATATATAGCAAAGGTGGTAAGATTTCGAAGTCTGATGAGACAGATTTGCTTCCATACTTCTGGCCCCTTTCTCGCGTGGGAGGCAGGACATCAGCGGAAAGGATAATGGTCTAATGACTGACAGCATAGCAAAGAAGGCGGAGGAGCTTCCTCACTGTTGACTATGAGAACTATCACTGAACACTCACGTTATATGCAGTATTCAGTGTAAAACATTGACTTAAGTGGCAAAGTCCTTTATAATGAGTTCCTTTAGACAACATTCGGCACCTATCGCAGTAAAAGAGCTATAAACTCTGTCAGAGTGCGTAGTTCCACAGCCACACTTTAGTTTTCCAGCACTTTGTTGGCGATAGCGTCTGCTCCGTCAGGACAGCTGAAGTGATGAATATCCAGTGCTAGCCAGTGCTCTCCTGTTTCTGCTGTTGTTGTTGAATCTGTAGAGAGAAAAGAATATGCAGTGACCGTGCGGGCGTCTGTAGACAGCAACAATTAAATTCAACGGATCAACTCCAGACTGTCAGCAGTCTGTACGTGATCAGTGTTTCTCCACTACAGAAGCATGCAGTTTCCACAACAACACCAGCAGTTTATATAGGATCCTTGTTGCGTATACACCAACTGTCACGTTTACCATTCCGTTAGTATTACACCATGTCTCATCGCCCAAAGCCCAGACACCCCCAATACTGGCCTATTTAGCCATACATCTTTCTGTTATTAACTGCCCTCTTACTTCTTCTTCTTGTCGGTACAACATTTTGCAGGCAGTTAGGTCCAGTCACCCTTTTCTACTCGGCATGTTCATCAATATATGGACTTCTCTAAATCTAGAGACATTGTTTCTCCAATCTAACCACAGAAGTGCACTGCTAAGCACTTTTCATCAACAACAGGCACCCCAGGGTCATGCCCTGAGCAAAGCATATAATAAGCACTGTAAGGTCATAGGTTTCAGGGTTTTATGCTCATGGATACAAAATAATCATCCACCAGATGCTGTGTGACCAAGGCATTTCCCAAATGAAGTCTCACATAAATAAGATATCTAAAACATAAACCTGGTTATAAGCAGCTGAGGGATAAGTAATCCATTCCATCCATTATCTGTAACCGCCTATCCAATTTAGGGTCGCGGGGGGTCCAGAGCCTACCTGGAATCATCGGGCGCAAGGCGGGAATACACCCTGGAGGGGACGCCAGTCCTTCACAGGGCAACACAGACACACACACATTCACGCCTACGGAGACTTTCGAGTCGCCAATCCACCTGCAACGTGTGTTTTTGGACTGTGGGAGGAAACCGGAGCACCCGGAGGAAACCCACGCGGACACGGGGAGAACACACCAATTCCTCACAGACAGTCATCCGGAGCTGGAATCGAACCCACAACCTCCAGGCCCCTGGAGCTGTGTGACTGCGACACTACCTGCTGCGCCACCGTGCCGCCCGGGATAAGTAATGCCCGTGTTAAATAAGAAAACTCTTTGAGAGCAGTCTCCTCACTGGAAAGTTTCTTTCCCAGTATTGAGCGCTGCCTTCGTTAATGAGTTGGGCACCAATTGTATTTCTGCTGGTGAGGCTACATGCTCTAACAAATGACAAGTTGCTTTTGTAAGTCTCTCTGCAAAAGAGTAGGTGCTGAAATTAAAAAAAATGTAAATAATAGAGGGCGAGGTAAAGTAACAGTCTTCTGAATGGGACAAATTACGAAAACCTCACTTGTTCAATGCATTTGCACATTACCTTTAAGACTGGAGCCACTGAAGCGGTTTGTCTTCCTCTTTGCCAGAGAACTGAAAGCAGCTCAGTGCATCTCTAGCTTTGAAGCACTATCCACCACATTGTATGTACAGCATGGCAGAGAAGAGCAGAGTGGAAATGACAGCTTTTGTGCTTCTATGAATTTGGCCGGGGCACGATGGAGTAGCAGGTAGTGTCACAGTCACACAGCTCCGGGCTGACCCAGTGACCACAGGCTTTTAACAGACCCCCACCCCCTTTTCCTCACCCCTCCTCTTCACGCTGTTCTCACACTAGCGCCACCCGACGTCTTATTTTAGAGCATGTGTAGATTATTTTACACATAGATCACTGCGCAAAAGTCAGAGACCAAACAGCATTTATTTACGGTCCTCTAAATACCATTAAGGACAATGTCAACACAACAGTAACCACACATGATACTTGATTAACAATACCTGGAGAATGATTCTTGCTGACTGTAGAGCATAAACTGCAAAAACTCATATCTTTTGTCTATATCTAACATTTCTCTTCATGAATGTTTATGAAGTATTTTTTTTTTCCATTAAGAGAAAGATTAAAAACACACATGCCCAGAGCAGTGGGCAGCTATGGCACCTAGAGAGCATTTAGGGGTTTGGTGCCTTGCTCAAAGGCATTTCAGTCGTGACCTGTCGGCTCTAGTAATTAAACTGGCAACCTTCCCATCACAAGCCAAGTTCTCTAACCACCAGGCCAAGGCTGCCCCTAGTATTAAGACTTTTCCCCCTCCTCCCCTCCCTGTTTCTAAATCAAATTGTGCAAGAATCACTTTCTAACACTGTTAACTGCCCATTGCCCTAACCTTGAAGATCCTGACTGCTCTGGGTGATCTCCCTGATCTGGACTGTGTGGAGGAGTGCTTAAGTTCTTGAACGCTATTCTATTTTCATTTTGTATGCTGCTCTCCACATTTTTCTTTCTGATGCTGTTCTCATTTACTTAGGTCTTTAATTGCTTTCTTTCTCCCTTCCTCTACTTTCCTTCTCCAACTGTCACCTTCACTCTGCAGATATTTCTCCCTTCTAGTGATGGGAATTTCGGCTTTTTCGACTCCTAAATGGCTCTTTGTTTTACCACTTAACTTCCACTGGTACAGAACAATATTACCTACATTTTACATGACTATATGGACAAAATATTATTGTTCAATATTAAAAATAATAAATAGTGTTGCAATGGCCAATTGTTTTATGGCTGTCTTGTAATAACTCACTGATTGCACTCACACATTCAATTGTATAAATAACTGGATTTTTATTTAAACACCTTCATAAAAAATCACTTGTAAACTCTGAAATATAGCCAATGGAACCCAAAAGGTAGGTATTACAAAATAGCTTATTAAATTAAATAATCATCCATTTCTGTGTAATAAAATAAACAAATAGTCTGCAAAGTGCAAAACAGCAGCATTCAACGGTAGTGATTAAAACAACCACAACTGTCAACAAACACTTAACTGATTTAACATTTTCTTCAACTATTGTTTGAAAGGCAGATTGGCATTCGGGAAAACCAAGTGTCTCAGCTTGGAGGGTTGGAGGGCTGGAGCTTGCTTGTTGTTCTCTGATTGGTTGAATGACAAGCCTTTGAAAAAATGGCTCTGTCTTAGACGGGAACCGGCTCTCATCGTTCACTTACAAGAGCCGGCTCTTTGAACCGGTTCGTTCGCGACCAACACATCACTACTCCCTTCTTTCTGGATCATTTTTAAGGTGTGTCCGATACTTCCTCTGCCTTTCTGCTGCTGTTGTTGGTGCCATCTTACTCAGCTTAAACATGGAACATAGATTACATTCAGCATGTGTGTGGTAAAAGAATGTTGATCAAATATAATAATAATTAATTAAAATAATTGGATAACTTAACAACCGAAATCTTAACATCACAACCCTGTGACAATCTCATAGCCCCATTACAATCAAACACATAATGGGGTTGTGATTTTTGCACAAAATGGCCACTGCTCTACATAGTGAATAGAACTACACACTAAAACAACCTTTATTCATAAGTAATAGATTTTTATCTTTTTTTTTCCATGTGAAGGTATTGAGTTATTGTGTTTGATGACCACAATATCACAGGATAAATGACCAAAACTAAGTAAAAGAAGGAAGCCACTTGCCTGCCTTTGGTGTCCTGTTGTCCAAATTCTTGAGTGATGTCACTTCCTGATGTACATGCCCATATGGATCATAACATTGTTTTTATCAGGTGGGGGGGATCATTTGTGTTGAAGGGTTGCTCTGGTACAGAACTAAATAATGTGATTTTAATGAATAATTATCAAATAATTTTGGGGAAAAAAAACATCACCAACAAATAAGCACAGATAGATGTTCATGTTGATATCAAAATGTATGGACTTATTTTTATAGTTGAATTTGGTCTATTCTAAGTATACTTTCATTGAAGGCCATAACGGACATGACAAAATAGGTGGTGTCAACAAAAAAAACTATCATTTGTCATAAAAAAACAAAACAAATAAATAAAAAATACACAGTAATAACGGAGATATTTCAGTGCATGTGTAAAGTTGTTAAAATATCCATTTGTATGGCCCAGTAGATAAAATACACCTAAAGAGCATAGAGGGACTCAAAAGGCACCATTTTCATGAATGACTCAGAAACAATACTTCACTAAGAGCTAATTTAAGCAGAGTTTAAATAGACCATGAAACAGGTGAAAACGATAGTAGATCTGGTGAAGCTGACCTGTGACAGGCTGCTGTATGTATGCTGGAAGTCACATGATCACCCAAGGTATCCTGGGAAATTAAGAACCTGAAGGATGTGTGACAAGAACAAGCAGCATCCGTTCTTTCTACAGCAAAGTACAACGTTCAAGCATCTAGGCTTTAGCCTAAAATTGTTCCAAACTACAGAATATATTTAAGCTGCAATTTTATAATTATTTAATCTGTTAACTCTGAAATCTACATTTTGTTGTTCTTAACTGTGACTTTAAAATTCAAATATTTTTTTTATAATTCTGTAAATGCTGTATGAACCAGCCTCATATGTGTGATGTGCTTATTAGAGTATATTTTGTTTTAAACTCTAATGTGTTTTCAGGCTTGCATGATATATTTTGTATGGTTGACAGATCCATGTTGCACGAGTCCAAGGACTGTAACCGGCTTCCTGGGGGACACTGTAACTATCAGTTGCTCCTATCCAGAGGAGTTCTTGGAACATTTAAAGTATTTCTTCAAAAATAATGGTGAACATTTTACCCAACTCATCAGAACCACAGAGTCTCAGAGATACCGTTTCTCAATCTCGGATGACAGGAGTTCCCTCTATTTTTGTAACTCTAAAATTAAGATAAGTTGAGTCATCAGGACATAATTGATGTTTGCACTTTACATCTGTCCATTGATGAAGCCCAGAGAAGTCGGCAGCGTTTCTGGACTTTGATTTTTGATTTCCACTGTGCATAGTAAAGTCTTAAATTTATTTTGAATGAGCAAAAAGTGTTGTTATTGATGAGATTTGGTAATCCTAAGATTGTGTGGCTATATTCATCACCGAAGCATGTCAAACACATTTTATTGGACATTCCATATACATTTATAAACATAAATATAGTAAAAATCAAAGATTTGTTTAAAAAAAGTTATGGATTTCCACGATATGGATAACTAAACAAAATGTAGGTTCCTTATATTTATTGCTAATCATTCATTGCACACCTGCACACCTTGTTGAATTCAACACTTTTGCACATTGTAGTATGTAATTCTCCACTGTGTACGTGAGCTTAATTGTCTTTACTGCAAAATGTTCCTATATAACAACAATGTATTATGTCACTGCTTTAAATGTTCATCTATTTGCTTCTAGGTGGACAGTAGTGTTGAGGCCATCATTAGTGAAAAGGCAGTGTCAGAGGACATTAAACAAATGGATGAAATCAAAAACATAGTAGAAGGAAATGTTGAAAAGGTTCAGGACTCCACACAGCGGAGGATAAAGTCTGGCACGCCCAAGTCAGACTTTAAAGTGGATGCAGAACAGAAGAAAACAGCAGAGGAAGGGTGGCAAGCTGGAAGCCAACCTCATTGGACCATTTTTGATCACAGACATACAGGGCAAGAGTCCAGACCTGTTTGGGGGAAATGGTGCTGTTTTCCTGAAGGTAAACGTGGATCACCTACAGCTTGCCAAAGACCAGCTGCCACGTATTACACACAAGCTTGCAGCACCAGCCATATCCCCTTCAGTGTCAGCAGCACCACCAGCAGCATGGTCTTCTCCAGCACCACCAGAAGCAGTCTGTGTGTGTGAGATCAATTCTCAGCAATTAGGTGCGACATTTGACCAAGGCTTTTTCACCATATCATCACTATTCAATGAAAAATATTTATCTCCAAAATAGCAACTTTATAGGAAAAAAATCTTACATTAAAAGATGTCATTTTGGAGAATTTCTATTGGTCCATTCATGTGTTCAAATAATGTATTAAAATTAAATTTGCCAAAAATTCAGATACACTTTTCATTGGACAGTGCGGATGTGCTTGCCACAAAGCAGCATGTTAACTGGTGCTATTAGCTTAGCTGTATAATGCAATATGAAAGTGCCTGTATCTATTTTTCCTCCACACATTTATGCAGGTTTCTATTCATCTGTAACTCGTCTGTCTATATGTGTTCTTGTGGAGCCATCTGGTGGAGCTTCTAACAAGAATCTGCCCTGAAGGATGTCATTATTTTAGACTCTTTAAATAACAGACATACACAGATGATTAAGTCAGTTTTGTTTTATTGAGGCTTTTCATATCAAGCCCAGATTTTATAAAGAATTATTTATCATTCATTCAAACCTATATTCCTTATAGATAAGGTATTCCTTTTATAGATGATGTTTAATCCTTTTTTAAATCCCAAAACATTGATTTTTCAGCTCATTCTGCCTTCAATTCAAGCATATACCACAACAAACGGAAGGCTTTTTTGCTTCTGGTTTTATGAGGCAGATTGGCTCTTTTTTCTCCGTATACAGGCGCCATGTTAAGCCGCTCAAACTTTCTCATCCATTCTCCAAATGAAATCAGCCTCCTCTTCATTTATGTAGCTTTAATGTTACAATATATTGGTTTGAATGTTATGATATTTATACCGCATCTCTGTGTGCAAGGTGCAGACTGCTTCAATCTATCCATTTCCGAGAAATGAGGTTGAGTCACAAGGTGCTGCATGCACTTCTTCACTTCACACACACACACACAAACTGGGAAAGGATCTCAAGTCAGATTAATAATAACACTAACACAGCGCCTTACATCTCTCTATTGGAAAACGATGGCTGCACTTCCTTTTATTGCTCACTATGTAATTATACAGTCATTACAGTCAGCAACCCTTCCCCTTGCTCTAAAACCAAATAAGATTCAAGATCCAGTGGTGGTCTCCATGAAATCTATAGAACGTGGGAGTAATGACAGATGTCCTCATACAAAGTATGAGAACAAGTGTTTCTTCGTCTCAGCCGTGGACATGCTGGTGCCTGCTGCAGACCAGTCCCCACGCTGGACTCTCCCAGCTCTGAGTCAAAGGCAGACACTTCAAATCATCCCCTCCTTTACTGACTCTTCCTGAGGAAAACAACAAACAGTATGATTAATATTCTTCATATTCTGAATGTTATATATCTTCTTACATTTTGTATACAAATGAATATAGGTTTATCTTACCTTGTCTGTAATGTTGCCAGTTGTAGGCTACTCCTTCAGCTGGTCTTGGTATTCCAGAGCTTCTGAAGCTGAAGATAGAAAAGTAAATAATCTGAATAGTCAACTGTATCAAGATCCACATAGAGAAAATAAACATGGGGAACATGCAGGCAAAGAGTGTTAAAATACTGCAGGAGTTGTTACCATATCACACAGTGGCGCTCCCTGCTCTCTGTCTCGGTGTGGAGGCTCCTGTCAAACACACATAGAGAAAAATAGAAGGAAGACAATGGTTAACACAGGATCACACATACTTAAAATATCTTTCACATCCATACATATAACACTATATATAAAACAGCAGTCAACTACAGAAAAGTGATTAACTGGAATGTACGTACGGGGAGCTGTGGTGGGGGTGCTGTGGGGCCAGAAGACGGTGGATGACATCACGGGAAAGGTCTCCTCATTTGATCCCCATTTCAGCGACTGGAACCTAAACACAGTGAGCGACATTCCCTGCAGACAGAGAGGAAGAGTCAAAGGCCAGGCTACTCGTTAAGACGTGCTATATATTACTGCCAATATTTACATCACTAAAACACAATCACATATTCAACCCACCTTGCGTCTCACTTGGAACTTGGGTTAGAATTAGCATTAGCATATATATTCAAACTCATTACAAATACTAAAGCAGTGGGTGAAGAACGAGAATGAGATTATAAACAGTTTTACACAGTAAATTCTTAAGTTTCTATCAGTAAAACAACAGTGATGTAAACACAGATTGCAAATGCTTAATTATAGAGAGAGAGAGAGAGAGAGAGAGATGATCGTGGAATGTCTGTGACACCTGTAAGAATAAAACACACATTTTAATAAACATGTAAAATAACAGTTGTGTACAAGTAAAATGACTAAAGCAGAATAAGAACAACTGTCACAAAGTAAACTGTATGCTACACAATACACTAACTAAAAAGTAAGTATAAGGAAAGATGCATTAAAGGATATAGTAAAAATGTGGTTCAGTGGAACCCAGGTGGTGGTCCAAGAGGTCTGGAAGGTAGCTGTGGAACTACTGGAGTCTCAAGGATATGGGTGCTGCTGGACTCCGAAGAACGAAAGCACCCATCCTCGATAGCGACTCCTCTGTACGTCTTGGACACTTTTGTTTGCTGGAAAAACACACAGAAAAACAATGAATAAATACAGGAACTCAGAATATCAAGAGTAATTGCTTATTTAGTGAGAGTACATTATCAGGAAACTCTTACAAGAAACTGTGAGTGGGTCACAGAGGTGATGCTCGACTCTGTGCTGAGGTTGGCGGTCAGCACAGAAATCTGGTGTCCAACGCACTGAAAGAACAGAGGAAGTGTTTTATTACAATTACTCCACAATCATTTTGCCACTGATCACTGTTTGGTGAAAAGCTCCACTATTGAAACTGGTACTAGCTTTACCTTAATGTAGGTCACAGCCTTCACAGTGGCAAAGAACATGGGAGGGAGCTGTGAGTCCTGAAAAAGAGATAGACCTTCTATTTTCACACTGCACAAATAATAGACAGATTTTCCTCAGTGCCGCTGAGGTTGCAGACAGCTAATTTTCCATTCAGATGTTTGATTAGCACAAAGCTAGCACTAGCACACAGACCTGGAAAACAATGCTTTATTTATTATTCTTAAAGCAGATGTAAAGCCATTAAAGAAAGATTATCAAGTCGTGAGTTATTATCTTTAAACTATAAAAGCATTGATAGACTGATGAACACCGTAAAAATACTTTCCGTTCATTTCAATAACATTACCTCTGGAAACAGGTGGTAGAAGTCATTGGTGAGCACCCACCAATGTTCACTTTCCAGGCCTCTATACACAGACTTGTGCTGCATTGTCACCTCCACTTGCTGTGAACATTAAGAGGGAGCTAATGAACAGTAATGACCCATGGAGAAAGAATAATAACATAAAAATGGTATTATCACTCTGTTCTTAGACGTCCACTCTTAATACATAAATAAGTACAAACCTTTTCACCATTAGAAAAACTCTGAGTGATAGTTGTGGCCTGCATCCTGTGGACACGCTGAACATACCCACAGCTCTCCTGTTGGACCAGAACAAAGAAAAATGAAAACTTTATGGACAACCAGAACACTTCTGATTAAAAGCTTGAGAAACTAAAGAATAATAATTTTGTCTAAACAGCAGACAGGCTGTATTTCTCACCTTCAGTGTCAACCGTGGTATGATCCACAGCCGGCTGGAGGGCCCCTGGGCATCTGGTGCAGGGAGATCCTGAATAAGAAAATATATTTGCTGTTAAATATGAAATTCAGACCTAGTAGTATTATGTTGTCTGAAATCTATGGATGGTTTATGATGTGATTTTACCTCATAGCTTTTGTCAGCCACTGGCAAAGTAACATCCAGCTCCTGTAGTTCTGTGGTCAGATTAAAACAACAGAATGAACACATTCATCATTACAACAGATGAACTAGCAACATGTAAATAGTAGCATTTCAGGTTCTGTGTAATGTATATATATAGACAGACAGACAGAGAGAGAGAGAGAGAGAGAGAGAGAGAGAGAGAGAGAGAGAGAGAGAGAAATACTCTACACCATTGTTTTATGTGACGTCAGAGCATTTGAACTGATTCAAAGAATCGACACTGGATATCCGGGTATCGACACGTAACTAAAATGCTAAAACACATAATGTTTTGCCATTTTGAAGCAATAACACACTAAACAAAATATAATAAATCACTTTAGTCCACAGCCGCATCTACTTAAGAGTTTAGAAGTCCAACAAACCCTCAGAAAATTACATTCAAAAGGTTAGCATTGCCGCTAACTGGTCGATGCTCTCACACACTAACGAACACACTAACGCTATCAAAGGGTTAAACAAGTCACAAGCCCACAGGGAGCTGTCATTTTAAAGTATTTCGCTAAGTATAATTACCGAGTGAAGTTTTGGGAGAAAAGATACTTACCCTCCAGAACTACTTCAGCTGACCGCTTCGATTTGAGCCTCCTGTGAAGAAAAGCACAGGCAGTTACAGCTGCAGTGGTAAATCCAGTGAAGTATAGCACTGGACGCAGACTGAGCCCACGAGGAAATAATGGAGAATCCATCATAGAAAGCGCAGAGTCTCAAGAGTAGAGCAGTGTGCGTCTGTCTCTGAGAAAGTCGGTGAACGACTGAAATTTGAATAATAACATTACGTTTTATTACGTACATTCCGTGGTACACACCATGGTTCTACTGCAGCTTCCTTCAGCCTGAGAGATGAAGTCGTGTTTTAGGCCACTGCCTTGATCAAAATAGATTCAGAAATTGAAGCCTAAATACCTCCAAGAATACAGAATAATTCCAGTAGTATATAGTGATCAGTAGCATCCAATAGTGTGTAGCTAAATCCAGTAATGTCCAGTAAAATCCAGCAATGCCCCGTTATCTCAAGTAGTGTTCACTAGTGCCCACTAGTAGTCTGTATGTTCAGCAGGATCTTGTTGTGTCCAGTTATTTGAAGTGTCAAACATTGGATAATACGTGATTCTGTTCATTAGTAGACCACAGTGGCTACTTGTGTTGAGTAGCTCTCACAGACAGGGGGGAAAAGAAAACCCAGAGCAGAAGCACTCCCTACAAGGATGTTTTAGCTGATAAGAGACATATTCTACACCTTTTCTATAAGTTAAAGGAACAGTACGTAATACTTTTACTTTACAATTACAGCTTCAAATTCATTTTGATGCTCCACTGAGCTGTAAAATGGAGAACAGAGCCTCTGTTTTTGCTTTTTTTGTGTTCAGCACTGCAGAGATGTACTATGTACTTACTCCTTCCCCAGTACAGTGCTGGAAAAAAATGACACTAGGGGCAGACTAAGAAGCCAAAAACCCAGATCATACGTATTGTTTCTTTAACACAGTTCTGGGGTCTTAATGAAATGTGTTACATGCTCTTGTCAAAATGCCACAAAGATCTAACAACGCAGAACTTCTTGCAAACTTTATAGATTTTCGCTCTATTTATATCTTATTATAATGTATTTATTTATTTTTTGAGTGTGTTGCAGATATGAAATTTGTCAATGTTTATAAAATACAGTCCAGTTGATATTTGAAAACACAGGAAATCTGTCAGTTAAATAAAAGTTCAAGACAGTGAACAAATCACAGTTTCCTCTTTTGTCTGCACTTCTACATCTAATGTCTTCTACGTGGTCAAAGAAATAAACACAATTTCACCCAACATACAATCCTAAATGACATGTAGTTTGTCTCGCAAAAACTTATGTAATGAATGAAATAAACCTCATTTCCAGAAAAGGTGGTACTTCTTGTAAAATAAATATGTGATTTGTTCATTCTCTTGAGCTGTGTTTAACTAATATAACGTGATCATAACGCTAACAAGTAAAGAGCACACTGGTAAATGAAAGTCAGACAAGACACTGAGTTTATAAAGGTTTTATTTAATACTTTTACCAGGATATTTATTTTTGTTACTGCACATTGGATTATATAAAGAGGATTCATCTACTAACCTAATTAATGAAACTGTTGTTAGAGTTAAACATGTTTTTGAATAATTTATGCATAGTGATATAAAACCTAATAAGTGCTGTAAATTTGCTTGTGATTGTAATGGAATTTTTTATACGTCTCTGTTGAAAGACCCTGTCTGTTTGTTTTGTCTGTATATTCAATTCTAACCGTCAAAAAGTGTATGTCAGGTCAGTTTCGAGGTCAGTGCTTTATCAAAAACAAAACATTTTGTCCTACATCTTGTTTATCAAACTGGGATGTCTCTAAGGAAAATAAGCTTGCAGAAATTTAGAGTGATTATCTTATGCTTATGACGTATAAGCTACCTATATAAACTCTCTGTGAAAACATCTTCTTTGTCCACATTCACATAGTGCTCTGTGCTATTGTGTGTTGACCACCTTAAGGTTAATAAACTACTTTCTGATTGCAAATGCTCTGTTAGACTTGCTTATTTCCTCCAGCACAGTGATACCAAAAGTGCTTAATTAATATTGATTCATTATCTGTAAGTGCTTATCCAGTTCAGGGTCGTGGTGGGTCCAGAGCCTACCTGGAATCATTGGGCGCAAGGTGGGAATACACCCTGGAGGGGGCACCAGTCCTTCACAGGTCAACACACACACTCACACCTACGGACACTTTTGAGTCGCCAATTCACCTACCGACGTGTGTTTTTGGACTGTGGGAGCACCCTGAGGAAACCCACGCGGACACGGAGAGAAGGTCCCTGGAGCTGTGTGACTGCAACACTACCTGCTGCGCCACCGTGCCGCCCACAAAGTGAACATTCAAAGTTAAAATTAATTGAATTATTTACTATACATCATTGTTTAAATAACACACAGACCATCATTAGACACCCGCAAAAAGATTTTTTTCTTTATTCTTGACTGATATGCATTACATTAACTTTATTTTTGATCAACAAGAAAATCCAAAATCCAAAGAATATGCAGCGGGCAACTTCCGGTTTCAAAACAAATCACGTAGCCTGCGCGCTCCCGACAGGGGGATGCCTCTCGCGGCGGGAGCGCGCAGGCTACGTGATTTGTTTTGAAAGCGCGCGCGTATTTAGTCCTAAGGGAGGTTAATCGGCGTTTTATGACAAAGCGGGCAAAATGTCCTATTCATTTCCGTCAAAATAAAAATAAATTGCCTTTTCCCAGAGTAGACACACTCTAGATGTTGAGATGTAAGAAAAGGTCTCTTGTAAATAATAAAATGATATAATCTACGTGCACCGTGGCTTTTTCTGAAGTCAGCTTCGACTTATTCTACAACAACGTGTACGTCCATTTTCTGACCACAATGAAACTCCTACATATCCTGTCGCAATTTTTATAGAATATTTAGATTAAACACTGGAAATAAATAGGAATTTAGGACAAAAGCAGCGAATTGTAAATAAAAATACAACTTCATTATTGTATTTGCTAAAATGTTATTTCCATGAAAATGTACACATGCTGCCACTGCGTGAACATAACTGCAATAGTAATAGTTGAATTAGAAAGAAATGTTCCCAATTTTAGTTCTGGCTACATTACTATTTTAGCCATGAATCTTATACAGTTTTTTTTTATATTGATCCTACATATGTACTGACAGAAACAAACCATATTTGTGTGTACAGAAAGAGTGCTACAGGGGGATGCTCTTTAAGGCAGTCCACCTGCCTGAAAAGGCACCCCCTCTTAATTCTGGCTACATTACTGTTATAACCATGAAACTTATACTGGTATTTTATATAGATCCTACATGTGCTTGGTATGGACCTGATGTTTGGGTTACGTACCAAAAAAGAAATTACTACAAAATTCTCACCTTACTACCTTATGTTTGGAAGGGAGGCTCGCTACCCTTCAGAAGTCCCTGAGCACTACCAGGTTGGTGAATTTGTTTCAATTACATTTTGAGTAATTGAGGGGTATCTCAATTATATATAGCTATATAATATATATAATAATATTATATATATATAATATATAGGTATAGCTTATTTACCCAGGCAGAGAATTTAACCATAGTCTTAGATATTTCAAACATACAGGTTTCCTTACCTCTCAGTTTGTAGAAGATCAGAGCTGATCCTCCAATCAGCAGCAAAGTCATAGTCACAGACACAGGGATGATGACAGAGGAAGCTTGAGCTGAGTGACAAAAAGAACAGACGATAATCAATTATCATGTCTACCTTGAGTTTGAACACAAATAGCAATCCAGCATCCAGAAAAATCCACTGCGTTCTCCAGTATTTTATCTTACTAACAAGTCTTAAACAGATCTCACCTACAGTAACCTGTAGCTCAATCTCTGGAAAGAGGGAATAATAACTGGCAGTTGTTCCCACTATTCCAGCTCCACAGTAATAATAATAATTCCTGCATCTTCTTCTCTCACATCCCTGAGGTTCACAGTGACAGCTTTAGAGCTCCTGTCATCCGAGATTGAGAATCGGTCTCTCTGAGACTCTGTGGGTCTGATGAGTTGGGTAAAATGTTCACCATTCTTTTTGAAGAAATACTTTAAATGTTCCAAGAACTCCTCTGGATAGGAGCAACTGATAGTTACAGTGTCCCCCAGGAAGCCGGTTACAGTCCTTGGACTCATGCAACATGGATCTGTCAACCATACAAAATATATCATGCAAGCCTGAAAACACATTAGAGTTTAAAACAAAATATACTCTAATAAGCACATCACACATATGAGGCTGGTTCATACAGCATTTACAGAATTATAAAAGGCATTTGAATTTTAAAGTCACTGTTAAGAACAACAAAATGTAGATTTCAGAGTTAACAGATTAAATAATTATATATTTTTTTTATAATTGTCGTTTTCACCTGTTTCATGGTCTATTTAAACTCTGCTTAAATTAGCTATTAGTGAAGTATTGTTTCTGAGTCATTCATGAAAATGGTGCCTTTTGAGTCCCTCTATCCTCTTTAGGTGTATTTTATCTACTGAGCCACACAAATGGATATTTTAACAACTTTACACATACGCTGAAATATCTCTGTTATTACTGTGTATTTTTTATTTTTTGTTTATTTTTTCATGAGAAATGATAGTTTTTTTGTTGACACCACCTATTTTGTCATGTCCGTTATGGCCTTCAATGAAAGAATACTTAGAATAGACCAAATGCAACTATAAAAAAAAGTCCATACATTTTGATATCAACATGAACATCTATCTGTGCTTATTTGTTGGTGATGTTTTTTTTTCCAAAATTATTTGATAATTATTCATTAAAATCACATTATTTAGTTCTGTACCTGAGTAACCCTTCAACACAAATGATCCCCCCCCCCCCCCACCTGATAAAAACAATGTTATGATCCATATGGGCATGTACATCAGGAAGTGACATCACTCAAGAATTTGGACAACAGGACACCAAAGACAGGCAAGTGGCTTCCTTCTTTTACTTAGTTTTGGTCATTTATCCTGTGATATTGTGGTCATCAAACACAATAACTCAATACCTTCACATGGAAAAAAAATGATAAAAATCTATTACTTATGAATAAAGGTTGTTTTAGTGTGTAGTTCTATTCACTATGTAGAGCAGTGGCCATTTTGTGCAAAAATCACAACCCCATTATGTGTTTGATTGTAATGGGGTTATGAGATTGTCACAGGGTTGTGATGTTAAGATTTCGGTTGTTAAGTTATCCAATTATTTGAATTAATTATTATTATATTTGATCAACATTCTTTTACCACACACATGCTGAATGTAATCTATGTTCCATGTTTAAGCTGAGTAAGATGGCACCAACAACAGCAGCAGAAAGGCAGAGGAAGTATCGGACACACCTTAAAAATGATCCAGAAAGAAGGGAGTAGTGATGCGTTGGTCGCGGCTCTTGTAAGTGAACGATGAGAGCTGGTTCCCGTCTAAGACAGAGCCATTTTTTTCTAAGGCTTGTCATTCAACCAATCAGAGAACAACAAGCAAGCTCCAGCCCTCCAACCCTCCAAGCTGAGACACTTGGTTTTCCCGAATGCCAATCTGCCTTCCAAAAAATAGTTGAAGAAAATGTTAAATCAGTTAATGTTTGTCGACAGTTGTGGTTGTTTTAATCACTACCGTTGAATGCTGCTGTTTTGCACTTTGCAGACTATTTGTTTATTTTATTACCCAGAAATGGATGATTATTTAATTTAATAAGCTATTTTGTAATACCTAC
Source organism: Hoplias malabaricus (assembly GCF_029633855.1). NCBI lineage: Eukaryota > Metazoa > Chordata > Actinopteri > Characiformes > Erythrinidae > Hoplias > Hoplias malabaricus. Next base: position 18,472,713 of record NC_089815.1, on the reverse strand, counting down.
CTTTTGGGTTCCATTGGCTATATTTCAGAGTTTACAAGTGATTTTTTTATGAAGGTGTTTAAATAAAAATCCAGTTATTTATACAATTGAATGTGTGAGTGTAATCAGTGAGTTATTACAAGACAGCCATAAAACAATTGGCCATTGCAACACTATTATTTTTAATATTGAACAATAATATTTTGTCCATATAGTCATGTAAAATGTAGGTAATATTGTTCTGTACCAGTGGAAGCAAGGCACCAAACCCCTAAATGCTCTCTAGGTGCCATGGCTGCCCACTGCTCTGGGCATGTGTGTTCACTAGTGTGTGTAAATGTGTGTTTCACTGCACGGATTGTGGGAAATGCAAAGGACAAATTCTTCTGTTTGTAAAAAGCACAGGGATGATTGAGTATTCTAAATTCTAAAAAAAAAAAAAATAAAACATATAATTTTCCATTTTTAAATCAATTTCATGGTTTTGTTTTGGCACAGAAGAGGGGCAGAAAAGAAAGAAACAAGCTTAAGAGGCAAAAAGAAGAACTTAAGGAAAAGTAAGAAAACTAAAGAAAATTGAATGAAAAATACAAAAAAGTGCCAACATTTAAAGAAACATTCTGATTCACCATGGTCAGAGGTAAAGCAACTAACTGCACATTGCCCTGTTAACCCTCAAATCAGAAGGACATTGCTTTATCACCAATCACTAATTCAAGATATCAGTAATAAATACAAACAAGCCACCAATGATGGTGAAAGACAGCTGATTGCCAAAGTACAGGGAGGATTATAGAAAAAAAAATACAGGTTGCTAACATTTGCTGGTGAGTCCCTTGGATTTTCAAATAAGCATTTCAAAGACCAGCAGGTTCACTGATGACTTAAAGAAAAGAGTAAATACATTCTAAGAGACGATATCAGTAGGATCACCACAGGAACCGAAGAAACACAAGGAACAAGGTCAAAATGCAGTTTCCTGGTGGACACACTGCAAAATATTTACAGAAGATTTTTAAGGAGAAAACACTTTTTGGGTTCTTAATCCAACAATCTCTGAATGAGACACATGCATGTGTAAATTGCATGAAAATCTGAGCTTTGTGTCTGTGAAGCTCAGCCAGCTGAACCTTACTGAGACTGGTAGTCTGGAACAGTTGGTAGAGATAGTGTGCTGCAACTCGTCCAACAAAAGCTACATGTACGGAGAGTGTGTTCACTGCAGGGACAACAGTGTCCCCATCTCAAGCGCGTATAATAGTATTTCAAATTTATCTTTTACCCAGTGGGTAACAGAAGAGAAGGATAAAAAGAAAAAAGTAGAAAAGGCAACTGTCAATGTGACGTTTAAGAAATCTGTGGAGGGCACACAAGATGACCTCATGGAGCTCTTCCACAGCCACATAAACCGTATCACTTTAACATTAAGTGGCAGTATGCCATCTGCCGTGAACTGAACAAGAACATGTCAAGGGAAGCTGTTTTGATACATACTGACTTTTAAGAAAATTACAGCTGTAAATACAGCTCCCTAGTTGGGAAAGGAGCACCAGATGGTGTTGTGAGAGTCTTAAAAAGAGCAGCTGATATGATGGTGGCAAAGGGCTGTGACATCCCAGATACAGCAGAGTTGTCCAAGGCCTTGACTGAGACAAACGCAACAGTGAAAACGTTTTTTTGTGAAAAGTCAAGATGTTGAGGAAGCAACAGAGAAAAGACCAAAGCTGGTACCAGCTGTTCCTGGCACCATGAGAATTCACCAGGTCATTACTCTGGCTCCAGGAGAACTGATATCTCATGATGTAAGCTGCATGTGCACAAAATGAAAGCAGTTTAACTGCAGTGTTTCAGTTTTGGCCAGAAGATAACAATTGCTATGCCACAGACAGCCAGTGGAGGGAATTCAGAAAAGGAAATCCAGTGGGATAGTCCAGAGCTGATTGGGAAATGGTGTATTTCAAATCCATTCTTCTAGCCACATCAGGATGATACCCTCTGGTACCTGTTTGATGATGTCCTTGAAGTCATTCCAACACCGCAGCCTGTGACAAAGCACCATGTGAAGGTCTTGAAAGAGGTGTGGATCCGACTTACAGGCTGAAGTCCATGAAGCAAGAGGCACATGCATACACACGCAGATATACACTGAAATTATTAAATGTTTGATTAATAATGATCAGTTCTCGAGTTTAATTGTATGTACAGTAACAGGCATAATATGTCCTTTAGTATACCTTTCATGAGTCCTTTAAAAGTATATTTGACCAGATGAGGCTTGGGTCTTATGCCTGAAAACACAGGCCATGCACACTCACACAAATGCACACACGGGCGGACAGACAGACACACACACACAGACTCCACATTATGTTAACATTTGAGCTATTCCGTTTACAATGTTTTGATGTATTTGCCATTGTTTTTAATTTGGGTTAAAAAAACTCAGCTTAACAGCAATTTATATCTGTTGTCCTTCTCAAGTGAGTAGGTCTGATTTTGACATTGGTGGGGACATTCGTGTTCCGAGGCAGCTCTCCTGAATGTTGATGATCTTTTGCATTTGCAGTCCTAATTTCAGGTCATGTAGAACTGATCAAACAAACAAGCAAGTAGTACGTCATGAGGCCTCTTAGAACACCACTCTTGATATAAAGCATTGATTCCAAAGCCACATGGGTGAAGCGTTGTTATTCAGATCATCATCATACTGACATTTGTCACAATGCTGAATCTCATGACTAACATATCCATCATTCTTTAACCTCACCTGTGAATTTCCAGCCTCTCCTTCTCTACCTGCTCCTGCCTCCCCTCCTTTACCTGCTCCAGGCTTCCCTTCTTCTACCTGCTCCTATTTGTCCCTTCTACCCTGTTACCCTAGTCTCGATCCTGACACACCCACATTTTCATAGATAATTATTTAAAAATTCATTAAAAAGTAATTTAATGTTTATTGACTTCTGTCTAAAATGTTGAGAGCTGTCATAAGCTTATTGATTTTGGTGAAGATTCTTCAGTTAAACGAGCGCTTTCCAGAAAAGGGACATTTCATGCTTTAGTATAGCAAAAAGGTGAGATTTTTATATCATTTTCTTATTTGCAATTATTGAATTAGTTTTGGGGACATCTGATTAATATGAAAATATTGATTTCTTTAGAAATACGTTCCATGATCTTATTCAGAGAGCTTCCATTTTGTACATAATGGGGTTGAAGAATAACATTGCCCAGATCTTGAAATGCTGACTAATAATAATAGAGAGCTAATGCCTGAGATGGTAAAATATGTTTTTCTGATAGTTAAAATATCCTTAATGCTGAGGGGTATACATACAAATGATATATTTTAGTAAAAGAATGTGAAAATGTCAAAGTCCAATTTGAATCATTCTCTTTTAATGACACTTCTGTATTTCAGTGCATACCACTCATTAGTATCTCTTCTTGTCTTTTCAGGTTTTTGACTTTTGCCATTCTTTTCAGCTTTGTCTTTGGATTCCCCTTTTTGTGCATGTTTGACTAGTTTTCGACCTTCGGCTTGTTTTCCGACTATGCCTTTGGACCAGTGGCGATTCCTCTAAGACTGCAAGGGAAGCTCAGCTTCCCCTAAAATGTAAAAAAATAAGTGATCAAATATATACTGTTGTGTGTACATGTCACTGAATAAATATGCACTACAACGCGCTCAACTTTTGTTCAGAATCAGCTTCTTATCACTGGTAAAGACGCGGCTTTCCTCTCAATCATTCTCACAGTGATTTAAAGAGTGAGGATGCTGAGCGTCCACAGAGTTCAGTAGCGAAGCAGCGAAGTGCAGCGAAATGAGACGAGTCATTGGATAAATGCTGGGCTTTGTCCCGCCCATCGGACGCTCAGCGTCTCTGGGGGTCTATGGGGCAGTGGGCTGGCCTCGGCTGGCCCGGACACTCAGCTTCTGCATGATGATTTTTCTGAGGCTGAATCCCTTTTTGATTGACAGCGAAGTGAGCGAATCAGCGATCCTTTGGTGTAAAGATCCGTGGCAGCACAGGCGGACACACTTCACACGGGCCAAGGCCGTTTAAGCAGCCTAGCTCTGCTGGCCATTGAGAGGACACTAGTCAAGTCCCTGGAAAAAACGCCTTGTTGGTACGACAGGGTCACAGATCATTTTCTTATAAATAAACTGACACATTTTATGATGTAGGCCGAAATTGAGCTTCCCCTCCTTGAAAGACCAGCATCCGCCACTGCTTTGGACTGTGTGTTTTGTAATAAACCCTTTTTAGCCTCATCTGCACGTATCGTGCTTTGGTCTGAAACTCAGTTCAAATACAGTTTTGATGTGTTTCACAGAGGGTGAAGCCCAGCAATATTTTCCTTTGACCAATGAATTCATCAGTATTCATTTTATTTTACAGCTATTATATAATATTAATATGATCAAGTTTCTGAATCTGAATCAATCAATTTTCTGAAAAAACAAATACAATTTTTTTTAAACCAGATGAATTCATTGTAGAGTCAAACATAACTGTGACATAGAAACACTCAACATCTTGCAGTTGCAGTATGTTCTAATCATGCTATAGGTTCTGGTGAATGTTTTGTTAGGGGTCTTGTTTATCTGAGCAGGGAAAACAACCCTAGTCTTGGGCATAGAAAGCAGCAGGTTTACCAACTGAAATACACTAAATACTCAAGTATTTCTATTATTTAGGCCATCCCTAATACAATATAAATGATATCTTACCTGTGTTCACTTTCAGGTTCAAATCAATATTCCACAATCTAGATGCTCCACACTTATATGATCCAGAGTCCTGTAAACTCAGTTCTTTGTGGACCACAGTAAGAATATTAGGGGTGTCGACTAAAGCAATTCTTGAGTCTTTGTGACTCACTATGTTGGGAGTTTGATTATGGTTTATAATCACACAGTCCTTTAGAGTGTTTGGATTAATGCCTTTCTTGCAAAAGTATTTCTCATTCTGTCCAAGTTGTTGGTAGTTGCAGAAGATTATGACAGTGCCTCCTGTGTAGCCAGTCACATCAAAGCAGCGCACTAGACCTGCCAATCAAATAGATTAAAAAAACAGTAGACTTTTTAATCTCCCTAAATTATGAAGTAATTTGACCACAAAATTACTGTTTCTACATATGTACAGTTTGAGCACAAATATTTAATTTTAATGTATATTGCACCCAAACTGCCATAAAACAACAACATCGTACTGTGTTTCATGTACAAAAACACACTCATCCCAGGGTCTACCACTAATTGTAAGTAATAGTTATTTAAATTTATTTAAAAAATTTAAAAATATGATTCTGACCTGAGATGAGGTAGGTGTAGATGAAAAGGGTCTTCATCCTGACTAGAATGATGGCTTCCTTTTTGTTCACCCAAACTCCAGCCGGCTGTTGTTCCAATCCTGTAAGCTTTCTCCCCTGAACATTTCAGAGAATGAATCGGTTGCTGTGTCTTCTTCAGTTGGTTCCTCTTTCTTTGTCAAGAGTCAGAGTTGCTCAATACCACAGCTTCTCAAAGCAGCATCAGTATACATCAGGTTGTCATTGACCAAGAGCAAGGGCGTGTGAAAAAAGGAAAACACTGGAGGTGGGAAATGGTACAGTTAAAAGGAACTCGCTCAAAGTGGTCTTTACAGAAGAAGAAGAAGAAATGAAAATAGCTAAAACAAAAGTAATGCAGATGCAACAAATTGCACCCAAACTGCCATAAAACAACAACATCGTACTGTGTTTCATGTACAAAAACACACTCATCCCAGGGTCTACCACTAATTGTAAGTAATAGTTATTTTAATTCCTCCAGACAACACTATATCATCACAGTCATATGGAAAATCAGTTGGTTCTCTCTATTCAGCTGTTATGTGTTAGAACCAAGTATTTATTAATCATAACATGTCATAACAGATCTAGACACTAGATAACTCTTACCTTAGATCTGTATAGGGCCCTCAAAATAATAAAAGAAAAGCAATTCAATAGACTATAGTCTATTGTAAATTTTTCATTTTCTACTCAAAGTTTAAGCCAAAAACCTTAATAAATGGCTTGTTTTATCCCATGTATTTTAGCCCATAGTACAAACCGGATTCCAAAAAAGTTGGGACACTAAACAGATTGTGAATAAAAACTGAATGCAATGATGTGGAGTTGCCAACATCTAATATTTTATTCAGAATTGAACACAAATCACAGATCAAAAGTTTAAACTGAGAGAATGTATCATTTTAAGGGAAAAATATATTGTTTCAGCCCTGTAAAGGACTGGCGCCCCCTCCAGGGTGTATTCCTGCCTTGTGCCCAATGATTCCAGGTAGGCTCTGGACCCCCGCGACCCTGAATTGGATAAGCGCTTACAGATAATGAATGAATGAATGAATATATTGTTTCAAAATTTCATGGCATCAACAAATCAACAAAAAGTTGGGACAAGGCCATTTTTTACCACTGTGTGGCATTCCCTCTTCTTACAACACTCAACAGACATCTGGGGACAGAGGAGACCAGTTTATCAAGTTTAGAAATAGGAATGCTCTCCCATTCATGTCTAATACAGGCCTCTAACTTCTTTGTCGCACCTTCCTCTTTATGATGCGCCAAATGTTCTCTATAGGTGAAAGATCTGGACTGCAGGCTGGCCATTTCAGTACCCGGATCCTTCCCCTACGTAGCCATGATGTTGTGATTGCTGCATAATGTGATCTGGCATTATCTTGTTGAAAAATGCAGGGTCTTCCTTGAAAGAGATGATGTTTAGATGGGATCATATGTCCTATATGGGGTCATATAGCTATGTTCTAGAACCTGAATATAGTTCTCTGCATTAATGGTGTCTTTCCAGACATGCACGCTGCCCATGCCACAAGCACTCATGCAATCCCATACCATCAGTGATGCAGGCTTCTGAACGGAGCGTTGATAACAACTTGGGTTATCCTTGTCCTCTCTGGTCCGGATGACATGGCGTCCGGATGTAGGGCTCCAGTAACGTGTTTTATTTTCCTTCATTCTCCAGTATGGAACGTAGCATTTATCTGAGACCTTTGGGGGGACATGTGCACAGTCAGCTGAGTGTTTGAGGCTGTGATGCTGATGCCAATGGCCTTGATCCCATTTGCTGAGGTTGCTGTGCAGATACATAGGGGGTCAAAAGCAGGAGCTGTTTGTTTCTGTGTGAATCTGTTTTGTGTTTGACCCTGCTATTTTGCAGGTTTTTGAATTTAGTATATATTATTATTTCCTGTGAAATAAGAACAGGTGATTCTGAATTTTGTGCATTTTTAGCATGAGTTGTCACATAAAAGCTGTGAATTTCTGCACTGAAATAATTGCTCAGTTAAAAGCAGCAGCACAGAGATTCTAATCATATGCTGAGTACATTGAACACAATACATACAAGGTACACAATGGATCTTCTCAAAGTACCCAGGGTAGTACCAGTCAAGTGTCTGCGTACACCCACTCAGGGATTTCCTTTGTTTTGGGCCTTTTCCACCTATTGTGAATGTACAGCACCAGTCAAAAGTTTGGACACATTTCATTCAATGTTTTTCCTGTTTTTTATTATTTTCTACAATTTAAATGAATGTGTAAGACATTAAAACTATGAAGGAACATATGAAATTATGTAGTAAACACAAAAGTGTTAAACCAGAATATGTTTTATACTTTAGACTCTTCACAGTAGCCCCTTGTTGCTTTGATGACAGCTTTGCACAGTCTCGTCGTTCTCCCAGTCAGCTTCATGAGGTCGTCACCTTGAACGGTTTTCAGTGAACAGCTGTGGCCTCATCGAGAATTAATCTGTAGAAGTGCTCCATTCTTAATGTGTTTGAGACCATAACTTGGATTGTGCAGAGGTAGGGGCTGGTACACACTTATATACAGTGACTAGCTCTACTCCACCAGTGACTAATAAGATGTGTCAAAACTTTTGGCACCATTTTTAAGAGCCCTGCCAAAATTTGAAAAACAGCTCTGAACACTTTGCTCTGAAGTTGCGCACGTCCTAACCACCCAGAACAACACTCTTCAGAATGAAGCTGCCAAGTGCAGCCATACAGGTTTCTTTAGGGCAATGCTGGGGAAGAACCACTTTTTTGGCTCAGTGAAGAGTAATGAGGTAGAGGGGGCTGATAGTGTATGGTCTGTAGTTAAACACCTATAGACAGATGATCTGAGGTGAGCACAATTGTGAAGCAGGTGGGTTCTAATATATGGGGATGTATATAATGGATGTTTCCAGAAAAATGACGTGTAGGAGGAAGTACTATGTAAGTCATTTATAATGACCAGTGAGTTAAAGTACAAATTACATGTTTGTAATAATATGGTCAGTGTGTGGATAAACAACGTAGAAGTTTCCAGTAAGTAGGTTTTTCTAAAGTGGTTAGTCTGCGGGAGTGCAATGTAAGTAGTGCCGGGCGATATTAGCGCAAATCAAAATCACGATTAATTGTACATATTACCACGATTATGATTCATGAACCATTATTTTGTTTTTGTATTTTTTTAAGCTTATAGTTCAGTGATGAGGCTTGTGCTGTAAATATGCTCCAGTATTAAAGCTGATATCTGTCAGTAAGTCCAGGTGTTTAAAGGTGTTTACTAATAAAGGATCAGTGACCACTACATCTCTGTGTCACACACAGTCATGCATCCACTAGGGTCTTCTCCCTCATTCCAATCTCCACGGACATGTATCCTGAACTCTGGCTTGCGCAGACCTGAGACTGCACAATGTACAGACAGAAACCAAACATTAACATCTCTGAGGACATTTTCACAAGAAAATAAAGATGACACGGGCATATTGTCTTTACCCGAGCAGGACTTTCTCCATGTCCTCTCTCTTGGTCACTCTTGTGCTCCTGGGGCTGTTTCTTATAATGAATTTTCCTCCCCTTTCCTCTTGTTCCTCGACGAGTTCTTTTCTTCTTCTGAGGATGAGGGGGTGGACCATCAGCCACTGTTTCATTTTCACCTGTCAGACAAAATGAGAGGAATCAGCTGCACTAATCTCATCTCTAATGCCCAGGGATTCCACCTGGAGCTCTGGGTCTGCTTCTGTTGATGAAGTGATGAGCACTGAGTGTGGGTGCAGCCGCAAAAAGGAACATGGGGTCTTCTTAGGTGCTTGTGTCTCCTACTGCTCTCATTCATCTCTCATAATTAAAAGGTCATATCCCCTCACCCCCCACTCCACACATGACCCTACTTTGGTCAAAATACCAAAGGATCAAACCCCACAGCAGTATTCACCCCTTGTCTAAAGAGCTCTGTTCTTTCAACGCCTGTTCCTTTAAATCATAATAGGTGTCCAGTTTGTTGTCCAGATTTAGAAATTTTAATCTATTACTCACCCAGACCTCGGATGTTATTGAGGCCAGAGTCACTGAGGGGAGGGAGCTCCTCAGCGAGGCCCAGCTCAGCTGTGTCACTCCTCACCATCGTCACACGTCCTGCTGATACAGAGAGAATCCTCGCTGATACTGTCAAGGCCTTGTGTGTCTTAGAGCACAAGTTTTATACAGCAACAGTGCAAAACTGAGTGTTGCCACAGCATATGTCGTATTACATGTAACAAATCTGAATATCACTAATATCACAATATAGATTTGTTTTATAGTTTTAAAAATTATTTACAATATTATTACGATATTATTACTAATGATATGATATGGCACTGCCCTAACCAACATATAAACTTATTACATTATTATTTTGTCTCTCTGTGAAAGGATGATCTGTTCATTCATTCACTCACCAGTGTGATCACCCAGCTCCTGACTTGTCTGGAATAGGTCAGTGTCAGTAGGTGGAGAGGAGGCTTCAGCCTCGGCTTCAACAGCCGTCTCTGTCACTGACTTCTTCCCTATATTCACACCTATAAACATCATTGGTTTTACAGGATTATTATTTTAATCATCACTAGTATTATTGTTAATATTAGTAACAGTACTATTAGGAATAATATGGGCTAGATGTCAAAGGTTCTGTAAACAATGTCTCATCGATTCTTGTCTCACCCAGAGACAGCAGGGTCTCTTCCCGTATGAGAGCGTCCAGGAACTCTCGGGTCGAGTCAGCCTCTGCTCCAAAGGCCGCTGCGTTTAGGGTCTCCTCCTCTGTATTAACATAAGTAAATATCAACAGCTGTCCAGCAGGGTGTTTGTTCTAGTCTGTGTGTTCAGTTCCTCTACTCACCAAGACGTTGAGCTATGTCTGTCTCAGGATCAGTGTCAAGGAGGTGAAGGTGCTCCTCAGTGACGTCGGTCTCAATGGGAGCACTCTCCACCTTCACGCCCTGTCCTGCTGATACATCATAAAAGACACCAGGAGATATAATTATTACATTTTCTCTCTCTCCCTCTCTCTCTATCATAACTCCACTTTAACTCAGGTGTGTTTCTAAATAGGCCTAAAGAGCCTAATGCATAGGAATAACCACATAAGGCACTGATTTAAGGAATCCCTGGATAAATGTAGCTAGATTTTTAACGTGGAACTTGAAATTCCAGCAGCAGTTTATTGAACGAGGTAGTCTAAATATAAATAGGAGTCTTTTTAATGTGGTATTTATTTTAATGTGACCGTTTCTATGAGGTGGTCACTTACGATGGAAGCCTAAATAAAAAGGCTGAATTTTTTGAGTGTTGATTTTTTTTAAAGGTGGCCTGCAATATATAATGGGAGACTTTTTAAGGTGGTATATTTTATGTCCTCTTCTATGAAATGGCCATTTAATTAAGGTGGAAGCATAAATAAAATGGCTGATTTATTTAATGGGGAATTATTTTTAAGGTTGTGTTCAATGTATCTTAGCAGTCTTTTAAAGGGTTATTTGACGTGGTCATTTATTTAAGGTGGAAGTCTAATTTAAATGGCCATTTTTAAAGGTGGAATTTTTTTTAAAGGTGGAATTGTGTCACACAGCGCCAGGGGCCTGGAGGTTGTGGGTTCGATTCCCGCTCTGGGTGACAGTCTGTGAGGAGTTGGTGTGTTCTCCCCTTGTCCGCGTGGGTTTCTTCCGGGTGCTCCGGTTTCCTCCCACAGTCCAAACACACAAGCTGATAGGTGGATTGGCGACTCAAAAGTATTCATTAACTCACCAGTGGGATCACCCAGCTCTTCAATCGTCTGGGCCAGGTCAGCGTTGGTGTGTTGAGAGACAGCTTGAAAAACTGTCACTGACCCCTTCACTGTTTTTACAAAAACAAACACCATCAGTTTTACAGGATTATTATTGTAATCGTCACTATTGTTATCATTTGGAGGAGGAGAAATTCCTGATTAAACCTGAGCTAGATATCAGTTCGTTACTTACTCTGAAAAAGCAGCGCAACCTCATGGAGGACAGAGTCCAGGAACTCTTGTGCAGCATCAGCCTCTGCTCCAGAGGGCGCTGCGTTTAGGGTCTCCTCCTCTGTATTAGCATAAGTAAATATCAACAGCTGTCCAATCAGGGTGTTTGTTCTAATGTGTTCAGTTCCTCTACTCACCAAGAGTCGGCTGACCATCTGGTTCAGGGTTACCGGCCAGAGTCTGTAAGAATTCTGTGTCCTCAGGGTCAGTGGAACTCTCCTGCAGCTCGTCACCTGCTTCGTCATGAAGTGAGACACTACGTTACTGTCTTTCTCCTGATTCTCTTGTTCTTATTGTAGAGAACAACACACTCACAGTGTCCATGATCTCATTCTATGCTTTCACACCAGTCCTTTTTTTACAGGAATATTGTTTTCATTTACTAACCTACAGGTGTGTCCACTGAGTCATTCGTCTGGTCCAGGTCTGCATCCATGATCTGATGAGCCAGGTCTGCAAGCCGAGAGCTTTCCGTCTCTGTGCGTTCAGCAACCACGACCTCCATCTCTGCTTTAACACCAGTAAACACTGTCAGTTTTATAGGGTAATTATTTTTGTCACCAAATTTCTTGTCCTGTCCTCACCTAGTCGTGGGAAGCTGAGACGGGCATCTCCCAGCTCCTCGGCAGCCATCAGTCTCTGCATCAGTGTCCTGACCAGACGGTGTTTATTTCTGACCCTGCACCCTACACTCCTCATTGTTCCTGTAGGTGAAACAATGTTGGAGTTAAATCGGACACTATGTTTAATCACTAACTCCGCCCACAGCTGTCAAGCTACATCCACGACATTTTGCAGAGCCCCCACCCAAATAGTGTGGTTGTAATTTTCTAAGTGATTTGATCAACTGTCCCAGCAGAGACAATTCAAAATTATTTTCTTTTCCATAGTAGCAGACTCTCTAATAAACATGCATTCACAATACATAAACAAGCCCTGTCAGAATTCATACGCTTACAGTTTATGTTCCCATACGTCAAACATTTTTTACCATCCTTCAGTTTGCCATAGGAAGCATCTAGTAACAACACAGAGGCCATTTAACCTGCCTGTGGGCCCAGGGGCTACGTCTGGTTATGCCAAACCCCGCCAAAAAAAAAGTCCCGTCCCCCATTCCTCCCGCCCCACATATCATCTTCATAAAATCTGTACCCAACACAGTGCAACACAAGAAAACTGAGTTCCTTCCGAAATAATACAGTAAGGTTATCAATCCTTAAATACAGACCCAGTAAATTAATACATCAGGACGAGCACATAGGTCTAAAGTCTGTGTCATCGTTTCACAAAGCACACGGTAGCGGTCTGAACACTGCAGTTCTAACATGCAACATAAAGAAAAGTCTTTTCTTCTACTTTTCTGGAATGAGGAGTCTCTAATAATGTCCTTAAAATGCAGACTTCTCAAAATATCACTCTCAATAGACATCAAAGCCAAGTGGCTCACTCTTTCTCGGTGCATATAGATCGGTTTATTTTTAACTATTGAGAGACAACTCTCCACTTACATTAGTGACTAGCAGAATCGAGTACGGCGCAGCTTTTTTGGCTTCTTTGTGTTAGCTGCCATTTGACTTAGTGCTGCATCTTGGCTAGTGGGGCTCACACGCTTTTTTTTTTTTTTTTTTTTTGGGCTTTCCTTTTTTTGTGACCCACTCTCATAATTTCTAGCCTCAGACATTTTGATAGCGCCCTAACTCTAACAGTCACATTGCATAGCATAAAGTCATCAGTCATATTACAGCAGCTCCTTAGAGTTAATCTGGCCAATAAACAGTCAGAAACATGAATGACGTAAAAATGATTTGCAAAATCATTGGTGGGTAAGCCTGAACTTTGCCGTAAAAAAATTAATAAATATATAAATAAATAAATAATAGCAACAACCTTGAAACCACACAGAGATCCATGTTAGCGATTGTGAATATAGTGTATTAATGCTTAATTTTTAAATAAACTGACAATTGTCATTTTTATGAATACATACCAATTACCATAAAATCACAAAAGTTTGCAATTAAACATTACAATTAAACATTACCAAAAATGACTTAAAATGTATTGTACACCTCATATTACACAGACAATAAACTGTTGTGTTTTGTAACTGTTGTAAATACACAACAATCAAAAGCTGTTTACAGTGATTTTAAATGTTCAAGAATTATTAGATGTCCAGATATCCAGTTCTTACCTGGAGCTTTGTAGTTGGTGTCCTCCAGCTCCAGGTCAATGTCCATGAGTGCTCTGATGACTGTATGCTCATGGTCAGGTAGAAGAAAGGTCACCTCCAGTGTCTTATGTTCTGTTTAAGACATGAACAAATACACTACATGGACAAATGTTTGTGGACAGAAGAACCAACATTTCCTCTGAAGAGAAGCACATTAATCAGGAGTGTGTTCCTCTCTTCACTGCACTACCAGGTCCTGCTTTTCTGACAGGACTTTACATCTGATATTGAATCTTGAGGCTTTTTAAAATTGAGGATTTTAATGGCAGATCCACAGCAATCAACAGTCAAACAGCCATGAAATGCACTGATTCACTCACTCAGGTCCACTGGGTCGGGCCTTTCTGTCTCCTTCAGGGGAGACACATCCTCAGAGACAACATTTTGATCTATGTTTTCTGGTGTCTCTGAGTGGAGAGACGCTGACCCTGTCCCCAGTTCCTCATTCATGGTCTTTGGAGACACACTGGAAACCTTTCCTCCGTCTTTTTCTTCTCCACCACTTTTATTCTCCTTCTTCCACCATGCTCTCCTCCTGTTCTTTTTCTTCAATTTTATGTTCAGTTTACTATCCTTGTCAGGACTTTCCGTATCGGAGTAGTCCACTCCACTGCAGCAGCGAAAGAAGAAAGCCATTGTGCTGTTGCTCTTCTCCACTCTGGACACGGAATGATTCAAACAGCAGAGCACCCCGTACTTCACCTGCACATTCACCATTATGACATCACACTGTGGAGTCTTTGATGTTGTGAGGTCATCAGAGATCCACCCATTGAAAACGGTAGCAACCAGAATTCTGCTGTGGTTACTGAGGCAATGCATGGGACAGTGGTGGTAGTAGTAGTCATATTCATGTACAAAAGTTTGTAGACGCCCCCTCCCTTATAATGAGTACACTGTGCTTTTATAAGGGTCATTCCTTTCTGACAAAAACACACACATGCTCAGGGGCACACACTGTTTGTGTAATGTTCATAGAAAACCATGAAATGAAGCAGGAAGCTTTAGAGTGGCTGCACATGAGTCTGAGGTCACCATGACCAAGGCTAGTTGTTGGCTAGAGTGCTCTAAAGCTCCACAGCACTGAAATATAGAGCAGTGTGACTATACCTTTCTACACTGCTGTCACAGTTCACATTTTGCACACAGCAAAATGACTACACTACAGTTTGAACCAGTATGTTGCATGATTAGAAGAAAAAGAAACCAATTTTCCTTAGCAAATCTTGCTCTAAAACATTCATTTTTCATTCATTCATTCTCTGTAACCGCTTATCCAGTTCAGGGTCGCGGTGGGTCCAGAGCCTACCTGGAATCATTGGGCGCAAGGCAGGAATACACTCTGGAGGGGGCACCAGTCCTTCACAGGGCAACACAGACACACACACACACACACACACACAAACACACACACACACACACACACACACACTTTTGAGTTGCCAATTCACCTACCAACGTGTGTTTTTGGACTGTGGTAGGAAACCGGAGCACCCGGAGGAAACCCACGTGGAGAACACACCAACTCCTCACAGACAGTCACCCGGAGCGGGAAACGAACCCACAACCTCCAGGCCCCTGGCGCTGTGTGACTGCGACACTACCTGCTGCACCACCGTGCCACTCATGTAATACAGTTTCATCAAAACCTTACTTACTCTGTCATCATGCAAACAGGTAAAAAATATAGAGAGCTAGCAATGTGAAATAAAGAACACATAGTATAATTTAAGTTTTGTGACTGAGAAAAGAGTGGTTGCTTGTGGTAGAAAGGTCACAAAATATTGTTTGTTTACGTAATAACCAATAAATAACATTACTAAATTATTTTTTGTCATATTAGTCTTCATCCCCCTTGGTTTGCATTTTTGTCAATACTGGTAGCTATCTAATAAACAAATGATCATAGTACAACAGGCATCACTTTTCATGGGATATGGACGACTTTTAAATTCTGAGGTAACTTTACTGACTAGCTAACACTAATCTATCCAGCATGTTACTGAAAGAGCAACTAAGGCTTAACCATGATTATAACTCACATTTAATAACCAAAGTATTAATCAAATACATTAAATTAATTGTATTCAATGTCAGATGTTTTTGAAAGAAATTATTTTTGTACTTACAGAGTTTGTGAGGGTCCGTGTATCGATCTACGGCTCCGCTGAAGAACCTGTTAGAAAACCGCTTCAAACCACAACAATCAGCGGCTCACGCTGCCAGCTCCCTGACAGGCACGGGTTTAATCAAACCATGCGCAAAAGGGCACCCAGCAATTCTAAATTGTATTTCAACCCAAGTAGAAAGTAGACAACGTTGTGACAATCCCTGGATAGATGTAGCTGGATTTTTACTGTGGATCTTGAAATTCCAGCAGCAGTTTATTGAACGAGGTAGTCTAAATATAAATGGGAGTCTTTTTAATGCGGTAGGGTTTTTTTAAGTGTTCATAGGGCCATTAGGAAAAAATTTCCACAGTTAAATTTCTTCATGTTCGGGATATCAGTAGTTTGTTATATTGTGTCTTCAGTGAGCCTTTCAGATTTTTGAGACACTTTGAAAATAAAGACAATATCTGAGGAAGCTAAACATTAGTAGTTTTTTTTAGTAGTAGTTTTTTCCTTAGTAGTTTTTCCACGGTATGGAAGTTATGTTCGTATTTCGCCATCTAGCGGCGTCAGAATGCAACTAGTGCAGCATTTAAGGTGAAAGAGAAAATCCTAATGAATCGAATGCTCATCCTTAGTGTCCCGGATGTGTATCTGAATTTGTTTTTACTCGTATTTTGGCATCTGAATTTGGTCTATCGAATTTGAGCAACTTCGAAATATATTGTTTGAATTTATTTGAGCTTGAATTTTTTTTTTAATCTGAATTATTAACCTTGAATAATAACAGTGAAAACGTGTTCTTAAAAAATCAATGAGTTCAATTAAAAAGCAAATATATTCAGATGCATAATTGCAAAGCAAAATATTCAGAGGTGGAAATCTGAAGACTTAAATTCAAAAGCAAAAAAAATTCAGATGCATAATTTCAGTGCAAATAAATTCAGTGCTACAAATTCAAAGGTGGTAATATTTCAAAGTCTGATGAGACAGATTTTCTTCCATAAAAACCACATACAAATACTGAAAGCTGTACACATTTATGTGTAGGCAACACACATTTACAAAGTTCAAAGCTCAAAAGCAAGCTTCTGGAATGTTTATAATGTGTTTTTTTCTTTGTATCTGTACCTTTGAAAACAGTCTTTTGGAAAGTGTGTTTAGAGCTGATTTAAAAAAAAAATAGATGAATGACATTCTTACAGCTCTCACAGTATATTGCTGGGATTTGGTCTGAATATTAGCATATATAGCAAAGGTGGTAAGATTTCGAAGTCTGATGAGACAGATTTGCTTCCATACTTCTGGCCCCTTTCTCGCGTGGGAGGCAGGACATCAGCGGAAAGAATAATGGTCTAATGACTGACAGCTTAGCAAAGAAGGCGGAGGAGCTTCCTCACTGTTGACTATGAGAACTATCACTGAACACTCACGTTATATGCAGTATTCAGTGTAAAACATTGACTTAAGTGGCAAAGTCCTTTATAATGAGTTCCTTTAGACAACATTCGGCACCTATCGCAGTAAAAGAGCTATAAACTCTGTCAGAGTGCGTAGTTCCACAGCCACACTTTAGTTTTCCAGCACTTTGTTGGCGATAGCGTCCGCTCCGTCAGGACAGCTGAAGTGCTGAATATCCAGTGCTAGCCAGTGCTCTCCTGTTTCTGCTGTTGTTGTTGAATCTGTAGAGAGAAAAGAATATGCAGTGACCGTGCGGGCTGGAGCTTGCTTGTTGTTCTCTGATTGGTTGAATGACAAGCCTTTGAAAAAAATGGCTCTATCTTAGACGGGAACCAGCTCTCATCGTTCACTTACAAAACCCGCGACCAACGCATCACTACTCCCTTCTTTCTGGATCTTACTCAGCTTAAACATGGAACATAGATTACATTCAGCATGTGTGTGGTAAAAGAATGTTGATCAAATATAATAATAATTAATTAAAATAATTGGATAACTTAACAACCGAAATCTTAACATCACAACCCTGTGACAATCTCATAACCCCATTACAATCAAACACATAATGGGGTTGTGATTTTTGCACAAAATGGCCACTGCTCTACATAGTGAATAGAACTACACACTAAAACAACCTTTATTCATAAGTAATAGATTTTTATCTTTTTTTTCCATGTGAAGGTATTGAGTTATTGTGTTTGATGACCACAATATCACAGGATAAATAACCAAAACTAAGTAAAAGAAGGAAGCCACTTGCCTGCCTTTGGTGTCCTGTTGTCCAAAATTCTTGAGTGATGTCACTTCCTGATGTACATGCCCATATGGATCATAACATTGTTTTTATCAGGTGTGGGGGGGGGGGTCATTTGTGTTGAAGGGTTGCTCTGGTACAGAACTAAATAATGTGATTTTAATGAATAATTATCAAATAATTTTGGGGAAAAAAAACATCACCAACAAATAAGCACAGATAGATGTTCATGTTGATATCAAAATGTATGGACTTATTTTTACAGTTGAATTTGGTCTATTCTAAGTATACTTTCATTGAAGGCCATAACGGACATGACAAAATAGGTGGTGTCAACAAAAAAACTATCATTTGTCATAAAAAAAAAAAAACAAATAAATAAAAAATACACAGTAATAACGGAGATATTTCAGTGCATGTGTAAAGTTGTTAAAATATCCATTTGTGTGGCCCAGTAGATAAAATACACCTAAAGAGCATAGAGGGACTCAAAAGGCACCATTTTCATGAATGACTCAGAAACAATACTTCACTAAGAGCTAATTTAAGCAGAGTTTAAATAGACCATGAAACAGGTGAAAACGATAGTAGATCTGGTGAAGCTGACCTGTGACAGGCTGCTGTATGTATGCTGGAAGTCACATGATCACCCAAGGTATCCTGGGAAATTAAGAACCTGAAGGATGTGTGACAAGAACAAGCAGCATCCGTTCTTTCTACAGCAAAGTACAACGTGCAAGCATCTAGGCTTTAGCCTAAAATTGTTCCAAACTACAGAATATATTTAAGCTGCAATTTTATAATTATTTAATCTGTTAACTCTGAAATCTATGTTGTTCTTAACTGTGACTTTAAAATTCAAATATTTTTTTATAATTCTGTAAATGCTGTATGAACCAGCCTCATATGTGTGATGTGCTTATTAGAGTATATTTTGTTTTAAACTCTAATGTGTTTTCAGGCTTGCATGATATATTTTGTATGGTTGACAGATCCATGTTGCATGAATCCAAGGACTGTAACCGGCTTCCTGGGGGACACTGTAACTATCAGTTGCTCCTATCCAGAGGAGTTCTTGGAACATTTAAAGTATTTCTTCAAAAAGAATGGTGAACATTTTACCCAACTCATCAGAACCACAGAGTCTCAGAGATACCGTTTCTCAATCTCGGATGACAGGAGTTCCCTCTATTTTTGTAACTCTAAAATTAAGATAAGTTGAGTCATCAGGACATAATTGATGTTTGCACTTTACATCTGTCCATTGATGAAGCCCAGAGAAGTCGGCAGCGTTTCTGGACTTCGATTTTTGATTTCCACTGTGCATAGTAAAGTCTTAAATTTATTTTGAATGAGCAAAAAGTGTTGTTATTGATGAGATTTGGTAATCCTAAGATTGTGTGGCTATATTCATCACTGAAGCATGTCAAACACATTTTATTGGACATTCCATATACATTTATAAACATAAATATAGTAAAAATCAAAGATTTGTTTTAAAAAAGTTATGGATTTCCACGATATGGATAACTAAACAAAATGTAGGTTCCTTATATTTATTGCTAATCATTCATTGCACACCTTGTTGAATTCAACACTTTTGCACATTGTAGTATGTAATTCTCCACTGTGTACGTGAGCTTAATTGTCTTTACTGCAAAATGTTCCTATATAACAACAATGTATTATGTCACTGCTTTAAATGTTCATCTATTTGCTTCTAGGTGGACAGTAGTGTTGAGGCCAGCATTAGTGAAAAGGCAGTGTCAGAGGACATTAAACAAATGGATGAAATCAAAAACATAGTAGAAGGAAATGTTGAAAAGGTTCAGGACTCCACACAGCGGAGGATAAAGTCTGGCACGCCCAAGTCAGACTTTAAAGTGGATGCAGAACAGAAGAAAACAGCAGAGGAAGGGTGGCAAGCTGGAAGCCAACCTCATTGGACCTTTTTTGATCACAGACATACAGGGCAAGAGTCCAGACCTGTTTGGGGAAAATGGTGCTGTTTTACTGAAGGTAAACGTGGATCACCTACAGCTGGCCAAAGACCAGCTGCCACGTATTACACACAAGCTTGCAGCACCAGCCATATCCCCTTCAGTGTCAGCAGCACCACCAGCAGCATGGTCTTCTCCAGCACCACCAGAAGCAGTGTGTGTGTGTGAGATCAATTCTCAGCAATTAGGTGCGACATTTGACCAAGGCTTTTTCACCATATCATCACTATTCAATGAAAAATATTTATCTCCAAAATAGCAACTTTATAGGAAAAAGATCTTACATTAAAAGATGTCATTTTGGAGAATTTCTATTGGTCCATTCATGTGTTCAAATAATGTATTAAAATTAAATTTGCCAAAAATTCAGATACACTTTTCATTGGACAGTGCGGATGTGCTTGCCACAAAGCAGCATGTTAACTGGTGCTATTAGCTTAGCTGTATAATGCAATATGAAAGTGCCTGTATCTATTTTTCCTCCACACATTTATGCAGGTTTCTATTCATCTGTAACTCGTCTGTCTATATGTGTTCTTGTGGAGCCATCTGGTGGAACTTCTAACAAGAATCTGCCCTGAAGGATGTCATTATTTTAGACTCTTTAAATAACAGACATACACAGATGATTAAGTCAGTTTTGTTTTATTGAGGCTTTTCATATCAAGCCCAGATTTTATAAAGAATTATTTATCATTCATTCAAACCTATATTCCTTATAGATAAGGTATTCCTTTTATAGATGATGTTTAATCCTTTTTTAAATCCCAAAACATTGATTTTTCAGCTCATTCTGCCTTCAATTCAAGCATATACCACAACAAATGGAAGGCTTTTTTGCTTCTGGTTTTATGAGGCAGATTGGCTCTTTTTTCTCCGTATACAGGCGCCATGTTAAGCCGCTCAAACTTTCTCATCCATTCTCCAAATGAAATCAGCCTCCTCTTCATTTATGTAGCTTTAATGTTACAATATATTGGTTTGAATGTTATGATATTTATACCGCATCTCTGTGTGCAAGGTGCAGACTGCTTCAATCTATCCATTTCCGAGAAATGAGGTTGAGTCACAAGGTGCTGCATGCACTTCTTCACTTCACACACACACACACAAACTGGGAAAGGATCTCAAGTCAGATTAATAATAACACTAACACAGCGCCTTACATCTCTCTATTGGAAAACGATGGCTGCACTTCCTTTTATTGCTCACTATGTAATTATACAGTCATTACAGTCAGCAACCCTTCCCCTTGCTCTAAAACCAAATAAGATTCAAGATCCAGTGGTGGTCTCCATGAAATCTATAGAACGTGGGAGTAATGACAGATGTCCTCATACAAAGTATGAGAACAAGTGTTTCTTCGTCTCAGCCGTGGACATGCTGGTGCCTGCTGCAGACCAGTCCCCACGCTGGACTCTCCCAGCTCTGAGTCAAAGGCAGACACTTCAAATCATCCCCTCCTTTACTGGCTCTTCCTGAGGAAAACAACAAACAGTATGATCAATATTCTTCATATTCTGAATATTATATATCTTCTTACATTTTGTATACAAATGAATATAGGTTTATCTTACCTTGTCTGTAATGTTGCCAGTTGTAGGCTACTCCTTCAGCTGGTCTTGGTATTCCAGAGCTTCTGAAGCTGAAGATAGAAAAGTAAAGAATCTGAATAGTCAACTGTATCAAGATCCACATAGAGAAAATAAACATGGGGAACATGCAGGCAAAGAGTGTTAAAATACTGCAGGAGTTGTTACCATATCACACAGTGGCGCTCCCTGCTCTCTGTCTCGGTGTGGAGGCTCCTGTCAAACACACATAGAGAAAAATAGAAGGAAGACAATGGTTAACACAGGATCACACATACTTAAAATATCTTTCACATCCATACATATAACACTATATATAAAACAGCAGTCAACTACAGAAAAGTGATTAACTGGAATGTACGTACGGGGAGCTGTGGTGGGGGTGCTGTGGGGCCAGAAGACGGTGGATGACATCACGGGAAAGGTCTCCTCATTTGATCCCCATTTCAGCGACTGGAACCTAAACACAGTGAGCGACATTCCCTGCAGACAGAGAGGAAGAGTCAAAGGCCAGGCTACTCGTTAAGACGTGCTATATATTACTGCCAATATTTACATCACTAAAACACAATCACATATTCAACCCACCTTGCGTCTCACTTGGAACTTGGGTTAGAATTAGCATTAGCATATATATTCAAACTCATTACAAATACTAAAGCAGTGGGTGAAGAACGAGAATGAGATTAAAAACAGTTTTACACAGTAAATTCTTAAGTTTCTATCAGTAAAACAACAGTGATGTAAACACAGATTGCAAATGCTTAATTATAGAGAGAGAGAGAGAGAGAGAGAGAGAGAGAGAGAGAGAGAGAGAGAGAGAGAGAGAGATGATCGTGGAATGTCTGTGACACCTGTAAGAATAAAACACACATTTTAATAAACATGTAAAATAACAGTTGTGTACAAGTAAAATGACTAAAGCAGAATAAGAACAACTGTCACAAAGTAAACTGTATGCTACACAATACAATAACTAAAAAGTAAGTATAAGGAAAGATGCATTAAAGGATATAGTAAAAATGTGGTTCAGTGGAACCCAGGTGGTGGTCCAAGAGGTCTGGAAGGTAGCTGTGGAACTACTGGAGTCTCAAGGATATGGGTGCTGCTGGACTCCGAAGAACGAAAGCACCCATCCTCGATAGCGACTCCTCTGTACGTCTTGGACACTTTTGTTTGCTGGAAAAACACACAGAAAAACAATGAATAAATACAGGAACTCAGAATATCAAGAGTAATTGCTTATTTAGTGAGAGTACATTATCAGGAAACTCTTACAAGAAACTGTGAGTGGGTCACAGAGGTGATGCTCGACTCTGTGCTGAGGTTGGCGGTCAGCACAGAAATCTGGTGTCCAACGCACTGAAAGAACAGAGGAAGTGTTTTATTACAATTACTCCACAATCATTTTGCCACTGATCACTGTTTGGTGAAAAGCTCCACTATTGAAACTGGTACTAGCTTTACCTTAATGTAGGTCACAGCCTTCACAGTGGCAAAGAACATGGGAGGGAGCTGTGAGTCCTGAAAAAGAGATAGACCTTCTATTTTCACACTGCACAAATAATAGACAGATTTTCCTCAGTGCCGCTGAGGTTGCAGACAGCTAATTTTCCATTCAGCTGTTTGATTAGCACAAAGCTAGCACTAGCACACAGACCTGGAAAACAATGCTTTATTTATTATTCTTAAAGCAGATGTAAAGCCATTAAAGAAAGATTATCAAGTCGTGAGTTATTATCTTTAAACTATAAAAGCATTGATAGACTGATGAACACCGTAAAAATACTTTCCGTTCATTTCAATAACATTACCTCTGGAAACAGGTGGTAGAAGTCATTGGTGAGCACCCACCAATGTTCACTTTCCAGGCCTCTATACACAGACTTGTGCTGCATTGTCACCTCCACTTGCTGTGAACATTAAGAGGGAGGTAATGAACAGTAATGACCCATGGAGAAAGAATAATAACATAAAAATGGTATTATCACTCTGTTCTTAGACGTCCACTCTTAATACATAAATAAGTACAAACCTTTTCACCATTAGAAAAACTCTGAGTGATAGTTGTGGCCTGCATCCTGTGGACACGCTGAACATACCCACAGCTCTCCTGTTGGACCAGAACAAAGAAAAATGAAAACTTTATGGACAACCAGAACACTTCTGATTAAAAGCTTGAGAAACTAAAGAATAATAATTTTGTCTAAACAGCAGACAGGCTGTATTTCTCACCTTCAGTGTCAACCGTGGTATGATCCACAGCCGGCTGGAGGGCCCCTGGGCATCTGGTGCAGGGAGATCCTGAATAAGAAAATATATTTGCTGTTAAATATGAAATTCAGACCTAGTAGTATTATGTTGTCTGAAATCTATGGATGGTTTATGATGTGATTTTACCTCATAGCTTTTGTCAGCCACTGGCAAAGTAACATCCAGCTCCTGTAGTTCTGTGGTCAGATTAAAACAACAGAATGAACACATTCATCATTACAACAGATGAACTAGCAACATGTAAATAGTAGCATTTCAGGTTCTGTGTAATGTATATATATAGACAGACAGAGAGAGAGAGAGAGAGAGAGAGAGAGAAATACTCTACACCATTGTTTTATGTGACGTCAGAGCATTTGAACTGATTCAAAGAATCGACACTGGATATCCGGGTATCGACACGTAACTAAAATGCTAAAACACATAATGTTTTGCCATTTTGAAGCAATAACACACTAAACAAAATATAATAAATCACTTTAGTCCACAGCCGCATCTACTTAAGAGTTTAGAAGTCCAACAAACCCTCAGAAAATTACATTCAAAAGGTTAGCATTGCCGCTAACTGGTCGATGCTCTCACACACTAACGAACACACTAACGCTATCAAAGGGTTAACCAAGTCACAAGCCCACAGGGAGCTGTCATTTTAAAGTATTTCGCTAAGTATAATTACTGAGTGAAGTTTTGGGAGAAAAGATACTTACCCTCCAGAACTACTTCAGCTGACCGCTTCGATTTGAGCCTCCTGTGAAGAAAAGCACAGGCAGTTACAGCTGCAGTGGTAAATCCAGTGAAGTATAGCACTGGACGCAGACTGAGCCCACGAGGAAATAATGGAGAATCCATCATAGAAAGCGCAGAGTCTCAAGAGTAGAGCAGTGTGCGTCTGTCTCTGAGAAAGTCGGTGAACGACTGAAATTTGAATAATAACATTACGTTTTATTACGTACATTCCGTGGTACACACCATGGTTCTACTGCAGCTTCCTTCAGCCTGAGAGATGAAGTCGTGTTTTAGGCCACTGCCTTGATCAAAATAGATTCAGAAATTGAAGCCTAAATACCTCCAAGAATACAGAATAATTCCAGTAGTATATAGTGATCAGTAGCATCCAATAGTGTGTAGCTAAATCCAGTAATGTCCAGTAAAATCCAGCAATGCCCCGTTATCTCAAGTAGTGTTCACTAGTGCCCACTAGTAGTCTGTATGTTCAGCAGGATCTTGTTGTGTCCAGTTATTTGAAGTGTCAAACATTGGATAATACGTGATTCTGTTCATTAGTAGACCACAGTGGCTACTTGTGTTGAGTAGCTCTCACAGACAGGGGGGAAAAGAAAACCCAGAGCAGAAGCACTCCCTACAAGGATGTTTTAGCTGATAAGAGACATATTCTACACCTTTTCTATAAGTTAAAGGAACAGTACGTAATACTTTTACTTTACAATTACAGCTTCAAATTCATTTTGATGCTCCACTGAGCTGTAAAATGGAGAACAGAGCCTCTGTTTTTGCTTTTTTTGTGTTCAGCACTGCAGAGATGTACTATGTACTTACTCCTTCCCCAGTACAGTGCTGGAAAAAAAATGACACTAGGGGCAGACTAAGAAGCCAAAAACCCAGATCATACGTATTGTTTCTTTAACACAGTTCTGGGGTCTTAATGAAATGTGTTACATGCTCTTGTCAAAATGCCACAAAGATCTAACAACGCAGAACTTCTTGCAAACTTTATAGATTTTCGCTCTATTTATATCTTATTATAATGTATTTATTTATTTTTTGAGTGTGTTGCAGATATGAAATTTGTCAATGTTTATAAAATACAGTCCAGTTGATATTTGAAAACACAGGAAATCTGTCAGTTAAATAAAAGTTCAAGACAGTGAACAAATCACAGTTTCCTCTTTTGTCTGCACTTCTACATCTAATGACTTCTACGTGGTCAAAGAAATAAACACAATTTCACCCAACATACAATCCTAAATGACATGTAGTTTGTCTCGCAAAAACTTATGTAATGAATGAAATAAACCTCATTTCCAGAAAAGGTGGTACTTCTTGTAAAATAAATATGTGATTTGTTCATTCTCTTGAGCTGTGTTTAACTAATATAACGTGATCATAACGCTAACAAGTAAAAAGCACACTGGTAAATGAAAGTCAGACAAGACACTGAGTTTATAAAGGTTTTATTTAATACTTTTACCAGGATATTTATTTTTGTTACTGCACATTGGATTATATAAAGAGGATTCATCTACTAACCTAATTAATGAAACTGTTGTTAGAGTTAAACATGTTTTTGAATAATTTATGCATAGTGATATAAAACCTAATAAGTGCTGTAAATTTGCTTGTGATTGTAATGGAATTTTTTATACGTCTCTGTTGAAAGACCCTGTCTGTTTGTTTTGTCTGTATATTCAATTCTAACCGTCAAAAAGTGTATGTCAGGTCAGTTTCGAGGTCAGTGCTTTATCAAAAACAAAACATTTTGTCCTACATCTTGTTTATCAAACTGGGATGTCTCTAAGGAAAATAAGCTTGCAGAAATTTAGAGTGATTATCTTATGCTTATGACGTATAAGCTACCTATATAAACTCTCTGTGAAAACATCTTCTTTGTCCACATTCACATAGTGCTCTGTGCTATTGTGTGTTGACCACCTTAAGGTTAATAAACTACTTTCTGATTGCAAATGCTCTGTTAGACTTGCTTATTTCCTCCAGCACAGTGATACCAAAAGTGCTTAATTAATATTGATTCATTATCTGTAAGTGCTTATCCAGTTCAGGGTCGTGGTGGGTCCAGAGCCTACCTGGAATCATTGGGCGCAAGGTGGGAATACACCCTGGAGGGGGCACCAGTCCTTCACAGGTCAACACACACACTCACACCTACGAACACTTTTGAGTCGCCAATTCACCTACCGACGTGTGTTTTTGGACTGTGGGAGCACCCTGAGGAAACCCACGCGGACACGGAGAGAAGGTCCCTGGAGCTGTGTGACTGCAACACTACCTGCTGCGCCACCGTGCCGCCCACAAAGTGAACATTCAAAGTTAAAATTAATTGAATTATTTACTATACATCATTGTTTAAATAACACACAGACCATCATTAGACACCCGCAAAAAGATTTTTTTCTTTATTCTTGACTGATATGCATTACATTAACTTTATTTTTGATCAACAAGAAAATCCAAAATCCAAAGAATATGCAGCGGGCAACTTCCGGTTTCAAAACAAATCACGTAGCCTGCGCGCTCCCGACAGGGGATGCTTCTGGCCGCGAGAGGCATCCCCCTGTCGGGAGCGCGCGCGTATTTAGTCCTAAGGGAGGTTAATCGGCGTTTTATGACAAAGCGGGCAAAATGTCCTATTCATTTCCGTCAAAATAAAAATAAATTGCCTTTTCCCAGAGTAGACACACTCTAGATGTTGAGATGTAAGAAAAGGTCTCTTGTAAATAATAAAATGATATAATCTACGTGCACCGTGGCTTTTTCTGAAGTCAGCTTCGACTTATTCTACAACAACGTGTACGTCCATTTTCTGACCACAATGAAACTCCTACATATCCTGTCGCAATTTTTATAGAATATTTAGATTAAACACTGGAAATAAATAGGAATTTAGGACAAAAGCAGCGAATTGTAAATAAAAATACCACTTCATTATTGTATTTGCTAAAATGTTATTTCCATGAAAATGTACACATGCTGCCACTGCGTGAACATAACTGCAATAGTAATAGTTGAATTAGAAAGAAATGTTCCCAATTTTAGTTCTGGCTACATTACTATTTTAGGAATGAATCTTATACAGTTTTTTTTTATATTGATCCTACATATGTACTGACAGAAACAAACCATATTTGTGTGTACAGAAAGAGTGCTACAGGGGGATGCTCTTTAAGGCAGTCCACCTGCCTGAAAAGGCACCCCCTCTTAATTCTGGCTACATTACTGTTATAACCATGAAACTTATACTGGTATTTTATATAGATCCTACATGTGCTTGGTATGGACCTGATGTTTGGGTTACGTACCAAAAAAGAAATTACTACAAAATTCTCACCTTACTACCTTATGTTTGGAAGGGAGGCTCGCTACCCTTCAGAAGTCCCTGAGCACTACAAGGTTGGTGAATTTGTTTCAATTACATTTTGAGTAATTGAGGGGTATCTGGGTATTGTGTACTGTACGCAGAACTGGCATTTATTAGCTACACACCACACCTTAACACAATTTCTGGATTCCAGTATGTCATGTGACTGATATCAGCCAGGTATACCAGAATGTCTTGCATCAGCAGTTGTTCAGTTGTTTTAGAGGAATGTTATGTCGTATGTGCTGATTCTAGCACTTTTCAATCTGACCTCATTGCCCTGGTCTTTTTACACACATCGCTTTAGTGTTTTTCAAGAACATTGCGAAAAATAAAGAAATGCAAGCCGCAACCAGAGAGCTTGTCCCAGAGAAAATTATATTTGTAACTCTAAAATTAAGATAAGTTGAGTCATCAGGACATAATTGATGTTTGCACTTTACATCTGTCCATTGATGAAGCCCAGAGAAGTCGGCAGCGTTTCTGGACTTTGATTTTTGATTTCCACTGTGCATAGTAAAGTCTTAAATTTATTTTGAATGAGCAAAAAGTGTTGTTATTGATGAGATTTGGTAATCCTAAGATTGTGTGGCTATATTCATCACCGAAGCATGTCAAACACTGTCAGGATCGCGGGACGGACTGACTGAGGGCGGACGCATTCGCTAAAGCACAGATACTTTTAATGACAAAGAATAACAAAACAAAGAGACTGTAAACAAAAGACAAGAAACGGGGATCCAGGCAGGATAAACGGGACACGGGGAGTAGAACAGGATTAACGGGACAGACAGACGAAAGAACGAAACGACAGAGGAAATACAGCGACAACGTGAAAACTAACAACGGAGAGACTAACGAACACGACAGACTTGACTGGATACACGGAACAATAGAACAAACTAGACACACCTGACACGGATAACGAGAGACAATGACAAAGAGGCGGAACGAAGGCGGAGCTAGGAATGAACATAAACAAAGCCATGTGCAGAGACAGGAAAACAGCGAAGAGAGAGCCACATAGAAAGGAGGAAAACAACCAGAAAGTGTCAAGGTGTGACAGACGCCCCCCCCAAGACGCGCAACTCCCGGAGCGCGAAAAACGAGACTCTCCAGAAGCTGGCGCAGGAGGGGGCCAGAAAAACCAAAAACAGGAAACCAAAAGATTCAAGATGGAACAGGAAATAGAAATGGTGATACGGGACGGGACTTAAACGGACACTTGACTGAACTAGAGAGAAGAGACGGAGAACGAGAGAAGACAGGGTGCTGGAACTTAGGTTTGAAACTGAACGGGGACTGAGACAGAACAGGAGCAGATAAACGTGACTGGACTTGGGACAAGACGGGAGCAGAAACAGGGTACTGACATTTAGACTGGACAGAGGACTGAAGAGGACTAACAGGGAACTGGACTGGGCTTGGTAGGGGTACAGGAACTAAGACCTTAACAGGGACTGACACGAATACAGTGACAGGAACTGGGACAGAAACAAAAACAGACAAAGACACAGGGACAAGGACAGAGACAGGAACCAGAACAGGAACAGATACAGGAACTAATACAACTGGTGGGTGCCCAGGACTGGCAAAAGTCTGAGGGACTGTCCAAGGTGCCAGCCTGGGCACAGTTCTGGGGATTGGCCTCGAAGTCCTTGGGGCCGGAGCCACAGTCACAGGTTCAGTAACGGCCGTAGCCACAGTGTCAGGGACAGAAACGGCCGTAGCCACAGTGTCAGGGACAGAAACGGCCGTAGCCAAAGTCACTGGTTCAAAAGTGGCCGAAGCCAAAGTCACAGGAGTAGAAACGGCCGAAGTCACAGTCATGGAGATAGGAGTGGCTGAGGGAGCCGTACTCACGGAGACTGGAGACCCTGCGACGACGTCCACGGAGGCAGACGGAACTACGACGACGTCATCCACGGAGGCAGACGGAACTGCGACGACGTCATCCACGGAGGCAGACGGAACTACGACGACGTCATCCACGGAGGCAGACGGAACTGCGACGACGTCATCCACGGAGGCAGACGGAACTACGACGACGTCATCCACGGAGGCAGACGGAACTGCGACGACGTCATCCACGGAGGCAGACGGAACTGCGACGACGTCATCCACGGAGGCAGACGGAACTGCGACGACGTCATCCACGGAGGCAGACGGAACTGCGACGACGTCATCCACGGAGGCAGACGGAACTGCGACGACGTCATCCACGGAGGCAGACGGAACTGCGACGACGTCATCCACGGAGACTGGAGAACAAGCGACGACGTCCACGGAGGCAGAGGAATCTGCGCCGTCGTCCACGGAGACTGGAGAACGTGCGACGACGTCCACGGAGGCAGAGGAATCTGCGACGTCGTCCACGGAAACAGAAGACGCGGGCGTCGCTCTTTCGAAGACAGGAGAAGCGGACGCCGCCTTCAAGGAGAGCTCCAGGCGTGTCATGAGGCCTGTAAGGTCAGGAGGTCAGGAGTGAGCGCAGAGCGGTGCTTAGGAACTGGGGTCCTAGCGACGACGTCCATGGAAACAGAGGAATCTGCAACGTCGTCCATGGAGACAGACGCGGCCGGAGGCGCCGCGCTGAGGAAGACAGACGTGGCCGTAGGCGCTGCGCTCAGGGAAACAGGCGCGGCCATAGGCGTTGCGCTCAGGGAAACAGGCGCGGCCGGAGGCGCTGCGCTCAAAGAGACAGGCGCGGCCGTAGGCACTGCGCTCAAGGAGACAGGCGCGGCCGTAGGAGCTGCTCTCAAGGAGACAGGCGCGGCCGTAGGCACCGCGCTCAGGGAGACAGGCGTGGCCGTAGGCGCTGCTCTCAAGGAGCCAGGCGCGGCCGGAGGTGTTGCGCTCAGGGAGACAGGCGCGGCCGGAGGTGCCGCGCTCAGGAGATCAGAAGGGACTGCAGTGCCGTTTCTGGAAGCAGGAGAGACGGGCGCTGCACTCACGAAGACAGGAACGGCTGGAGGAGCTGCTCTTATGAAGACTGGAGCAGCCGTTGGCGCCGTGCTCTCGGAGACAGGAGCTGAGGCGTCCAACGAGGCAGGTGCTCGTGCTGCTCGCCGAGCACGAGTTGAGGTTTTAGCGGGTTTGGGCGCACTCTCGAGGGACTTCTTTGAATGTAGTTCCCCCGGAGATGCGCCCCTGTTAGCCTCATCTCCCATGTCCTGTGATCTGAGGCTAACAGCCCTTGTCCATAACGCCCCCCTAAAAATCTCCCCGGACCTGAGGGGGTAATTCTCTGGAGCTGGGGTTTCAGCCTGCTTTCTCCTCCGGCTCCGTCGATTCCCGCTGGAGGAATCACTCGATTCCTGAATCGAATCTTCTGTTCGGGGGAAAGGAACCGCACCGGAAATGCGCTGAAGCCGTTGACTCCACTCTGAAGCCGCTCTTAACGCCTCCTCCACGGGATCTTTGGGGCATGTGCGGAACGGAGTCCGGCGAATTACACCTCTCCTAAATGGGTAGTCCGTGCTAGCTGTGTCCTTATTATGATCGGTCATTCTGTCAGGATCGCGGGACGGACTGACTGAGGGCGGACGCATTCGCTAAAGCACAGATACTTTTAATGACAAAGAATAACAAAACAAAGAGACTGTAAACAAAAGACAAGAAACGGGGATCCAGGCAGGATAAACGGGACACGGGGAGTAGAACAGGATTAACGGGACAGACAGACGAAAGAACGAAACGACAGAGGAAATACAGCGACAACGTGAAAACTAACAACGGAGAGACTAACGAACACGACAGACTTGACTGGATACACGGAACAATAGAACAAACTAGACACACCTGACACGGATAACGAGAGACAATGACAAAGAGGCGGAACGAAGGCGGAGCTAGGAATGAACATAAACAAAGCCATGTGCAGAGACAGGAAAACAGCGAAGAGAGAGCCACATAGAAAGGAGGAAAACAACCAGAAAGTGTCAAGGGGTGACAGACGCCCCCCCCAAGACGCGCAACTCCCGGAGCGCGAAAAACGAGACTCTCCAGAAGCTGGCGCAGGAGGGGGCCAGAAAAACCAAAAACAGGAAACCAAAAGATTCAAGATGGAACAGGAAATAGAAATGGTGATACGGGACGGGACTTAAACGGACACTTGACTGAACTAGAGAGAAGAGACGGAGAACGAGAGAAGACAGGGTGCTGGAACTTAGGTTTGAAACTGAACGGGGACTGAGACAGAACAGGAGCAGATAAACGTGACTGGACTTGGGACAAGACGGGAGCAGAAACAGGGTACTGACATTTAGACTGGACAGAGGACTGAAGAGGACTAACAGGGAACTGGACTGGGCTTGGTAGGGGTACAGGAACTAAGACCTTAACAGGGACTGACACGAATACAGTGACAGGAACTGGGACAGAAACAAAAACAGACAAAGACACAGGGACAAGGACAGAGACAGGAACCAGAACAGGAACAGATACAGGAACTAATACAACTGGTGGGTGCCCAGGACTGGCAAAAGTCTGAGGGACTGTCCAAGGTGCCAGCCTGGGCACAGTTCTGGGGATTGGCCTCGAAGTCCTTGGGGCCGGAGCCACAGTCACAGGTTCAGTAACGGCCGTAGCCACAGTGTCAGGGACAGAAACGGCCGTAGCCACAGTGTCAGGGACAGAAACGGCCGTAGCCAAAGTCACTGGTTCAAAAGTGGCCGAAGCCAAAGTCACAGGAGTAGAAACGGCCGAAGTCACAGTCATGGAGATAGGAGTGGCTGAGGGAGCCGTACTCACGGAGACTGGAGACCCTGCGACGACGTCCACGGAGGCAGACGGAACTACGACGACGTCATCCACGGAGGCAGACGGAACTGCGACGACGTCATCCACGGAGGCAGACGGAACTACGACGACGTCATCCACGGAGGCAGACGGAACTGCGACGACGTCATCCACGGAGGCAGACGGAACTACGACGACGTCATCCACGGAGGCAGACGGAACTACGACGACGTCATCCACGGAGGCAGACGGAACTGCGACGACGTCATCCACGGAGGCAGACGGAACTGCGACGACGTCATCCACGGAGGCAGACGGAACTGCGACGACGTCATCCACGGAGGCAGACGGAACTGCGACGACGTCATCCACGGAGGCAGACGGAACTGCGACGACGTCATCCACGGAGACTGGAGAACGTGCGACGACGTCCACGGAGGCAGAGGAATCTGCGCCGTCGTCCACGGAGACTGGAGAACGTGCGACGACGTCCACGGAGGCAGAGGAATCTGCGACGTCGTCCACGGAAACAGAAGACGCGGGCGTCGCTCTTTCGAAGACAGGAGAAGCGGACGCCGCCTTCAAGGAGAGCTCCAGGCGTGTCATGAGGCCTGTAAGGTCAGGAGGTCAGGAGTGAGCGCAGAGCGGTGCTTAGGAACTGGGGTCCTAGCGACGACGTCCATGGAAACAGAGGAATCTGCAACGTCGTCCATGGAGACAGACGCGGCCGGAGGCGCCGCGCTGAGGAAGACAGACGTGGCCGTAGGCGCTGCGCTCAGGGAAACAGGCGCGGCCATAGGCGTTGCGCTCAGGGAAACAGGCGCGGCCGGAGGCGCTGCGCTCAAAGAGACAGGCGCGGCCGTAGGCACTGCGCTCAAGGAGACAGGCGCGGCCGTAGGAGCTGCTCTCAAGGAGACAGGCGCGGCCGTAGGCACCGCGCTCAGGGAGACAGGCGTGGCCGTAGGCGCTGCTCTCAAGGAGCCAGGCGCGGCCGGAGGTGTTGCGCTCAGGGAGACAGGCGCGGCCGGAGGTGCCGCGCTCAGGAGATCAGAAGGGACTGCAGTGCCGTTTCTGGAAGCAGGAGAGACGGGCGCTGCACTCACGAAGACAGGAACGGCTGGAGGAGCTGCTCTTATGAAGACTGGAGCAGCCGTTGGCGCCGTGCTCTCGGAGACAGGAGCTGAGGCGTCCAACGAGGCAGGTGCTCGTGCTGCTCGCCGAGCACGAGTTGAGGTTTTAGCGGGTTTGGGCGCACTCTCGAGGGACTTCTTTGAATGTAGTTCCCCCGGAGATGCGCCCCTGTTAGCCTCATCTCCCATGTCCTGTGATCTGAGGCTAACAGCCCTTGTCCATAACGCCCCCCTAAAAATCTCCCCGGACCTGAGGGGGTAATTCTCTGGAGCTGGGGTTTCAGCCTGCTTTCTCCTCCGGCTCCGTCGATTCCCGCTGGAGGAATCACTCGATTCCTGAATCGAATCTTCTGTTCGGGGGAAAGGAACCGCACCGGAAATGCGCTGAAGCCGTTGACTCCACTCTGAAGCCGCTCTTAACGCCTCCTCCACGGGATCTTTGGGGCATGTGCGGAACGGAGTCCGGCGAATTACACCTCTCCTAAATGGGTAGTCCGTGCTAGCTGTGTCCTTATTATGATCGGTCATTCTGTCAGGATCGCGGGACGGACTGACTGAGGGCGGACGCATTCGCTAAAGCACAGATACTTTTAATGACAAAGAATAACAAAACAAAGAGACTGTAAACAAAAGACAAGAAACGGGGATCCAGGCAGGATAAACGGGACACGGGGAGTAGAACAGGATTAACGGGACAGACAGACGAAAGAACGAAACGACAGAGGAAATACAGCGACAACGTGAAAACTAACAACGGAGAGACTAACGAACACGACAGACTTGACTGGATACACGGAACAATAGAACAAACTAGACACACCTGACACGGATAACGAGAGACAATGACAAAGAGGCGGAACGAAGGCGGAGCTAGGAATGAACATAAACAAAGCCATGTGCAGAGACAGGAAAACAGCGAAGAGAGAGCCACATAGAAAGGAGGAAAACAACCAGAAAGTGTCAAACATGTGTGACAAACACATTTTATTGGACATTCCATATACATTTATAAACATAAATATAGTAAAAATCAAAGATTTGTTTTAAAAAAGTTATGGATTTCCACGATATGGATAACTAAACAAAATGTAGGTTCCTTATATTTATTGCTAATCATTCATTGCACACCTTGTTGAATTCAACACTTTTGCACATTGTAGTATGTAATTCTCCACTGTGTACGTGAGCTTAATTGTCTTTACTGCAAAATGTTCCTATATAACAACAATGTATTATGTCACTGCTTTAAATGTTCATCTATTTGCTTCTAGGTGGACAGTAGTGTTGAGGCCATCATTAGTGAAAAGGCAGTGTCAGAGGACATTAAACAAATGGATGAAATCAAAAACATAGTAGAAGGAAATGTTGAAAAGGTTCAGGACTCCACACAGCGGAGGATAAAGTCTGGCACGCCCAAGTCAGACTTTAAAGTGGATGCAGAACAGAAGAAAACAGCAGAGGAAGGGTGGCAAGCTGGAAGCCAACCTCATTGGACCTTTTTTGATCACAGACATACAGGGCAAGAGTCC
This sequence comes from Hoplias malabaricus, assembly GCF_029633855.1. Lineage (NCBI taxonomy): Eukaryota > Metazoa > Chordata > Actinopteri > Characiformes > Erythrinidae > Hoplias > Hoplias malabaricus. The sequence goes on along the minus strand of NC_089815.1, from coordinate 18,437,420 downwards.
AGACCTGTTTGGGGGAAATGGTGCTGTTTTACTGAAGGTAAACGTGGATCACCTACAGCTGGCCAAAGACCAGCTGCCACGTATTACACACAAGCTTGCAGCACCAGCCATATCCCCTTCAGTGTCAGCAGCACCACCAGCAGCATGGTCTTCTCCAGCACCACCAGAAGCAGTGTGTGTGTGTGAGATCAATTCTCAGCAATTAGGTGCGACATTTGACCAAGGCTTTTTCACCATATCATCACTATTCAATGAAAAATATTTATCTCCAAAATAGCAACTTTATAGGAAAAAAATCTTACATTAAAAGATGTCATTTTGGAGAATTTCTATTGGTCCATTCATGTGTTCAAATAATGTATTAAAATTAAATTTGCCAAAAATTCAGATACACTTTTCATTGGACAGTGCGGATGTGCTTGCCACAAAGCAGCATGTTAACTGGTGCTATTAGCTTAGCTGTATAATGCAATATGAAAGTGCCTGTATCTATTTTTCCTCCACACATTTATGCAGGTTTCTATTCATCTGTAACTCGTCTGTCTATATGTGTTCTTGTGGAGCCATCTGGTGGAACTTCTAACAAGAATCTGCCCTGAAGGATGTCATTATTTTAGACTCTTTAAATAACAGACATACACAGATGATTAAGTCAGTTTTGTTTTATTGAGGCTTTTCATATCAAGCCCAGATTTTATAAAGAATTATTTATCATTCATTCAAACCTATATTCCTTATAGATAAGGTATTCCTTTTATAGATGATGTTTAATCCTTTTTTAAATCCCAAAACATTGATTTTTCAGCTCATTCTGCCTTCAATTCAAGCATATACCACAACAAACGGAAGGCTTTTTTGCTTCTGGTATTATGAGGCAGATTGGCTCTTTTTTCTCCGTATACAGGCGCCATGTTAAGCCGCTCAAACTTTCTCATCCATTCTCCAAATGAAATCAGCCTCCTCTTCATTTATGTAGCTTTAATGTTACAATATATTGGTTTGAATGTTATGATATTTATACCGCATCTCTGTGTGCAAGGTGCAGACTGCTTCAATCTATCCATTTCCGAGAAATGAGGTTGAGTCACAAGGTGCTGCATGCACTTCTTCACTTCACACACACACACACAAACTGGGAAAGGATCTCAAGTCAGATTAATAATAACACTAACACAGCGCCTTACATCTCTCTATTGGAAAACGATGGCTGCACTTCCTTTTATTGCTCACTATGTAATTATACAGTCATTACAGTCAGCAACCCTTCCCCTTGCTCTAAAACCGAATAAGATTCAAGATCCAGTGGTGGTCTCCATGAAATCTATAGAACGTGGGAGTAATGACAGATGTCCTCATACAAAGTATGAGAACAAGTGTTTCTTCGTCTCAGCCGTGGACATGCTGGTGCCTGCTGCAGACCAGTCCCCACGCTGGACTCTCCCAGCTCTGAGTCAAAGGCAGACACTTCAAATCATCCCCTCCTTTACTGGCTCTTCCTGAGGAAAACAACAAACAGTATGATTAATATTCTTCATATTCTGAATGTTATATATCTTCTTACATTTTGTATACAAATGAATATAGGTTTATCTTACCTTGTCTGTAATGTTGCCAGTTGTAGGCTACTCCTTCAGCTGATCTTGGTATTCCAGAGCTTCTGAAGCTGAAGATAGAAAAGTAAAGAATCTGAATAGTCAACTGTATCAAGATCCACATAGAGAAAATAAACATGGGGAACATGCAGGCAAAGAGTGTTAAAATACTGCAGGAGTTGTTACCATATCACACAGTGGCGCTCGCTGCTCTCTGTCTCGGTGTGGAGGCTCCTGTCAAACACACATAGAGAAAAATAGAAGGAGGACAATGGTTAACACAGGATCACACATACTTAAAATATCTTTCACATCCATACATATAACACTATATATAAAACAGCAGTCAACTACAGAAAAGTGATTAACTGGAATGTACGTACGGGGAGCTGTGGTGGGGGTGCTGTGGGGCCAGAAGACGGTGGATGACATCACGGGAAAGGTCTCCTCATTTGATCCCCATTTCAGCGACTGGAACCTAAACACAGTGAGCGACATTCCCTGCAGACAGAGAGGAAGAGTCAAAGGCCAGGCTACTCGTTAAGACGTGCTATATATTACTGCCAATATTTACATCACTAAAACACAATCACATATTCAACCCACCTTGCGTCTCACTTGGAACTTGGGTTAGAATTAGCATTAGCATATATATTCAAACTCATTACAAATACTAAAGCAGTGGGTGAAGAACGAGAATGAGATTAAAAACAGTTTTACACAGTAAATTCTTAAGTTTCTATCAGTAAAACAACAGTGATGTAAACACAGATTGCAAATGTTTAATTATAGAGAGAGAGAGAGAGAGAGAGAGAGAGAGAGAGAGAGAGATGATCGTGGAATGTCTGTGACACCTGTAAGAATAAAACACACATTTTAATAAACATGTAAAATAATAGTTGTGTACAAGTAAAATGACTAAAGCAGAATAAGAACAACTGTCACAAAGTAAACTGTATGCTACACAATACAATAACTAAAAAGTAAGTATAAGGAAAGATGCATTAAAGGATATAGTAAAAATGTGGTTCAGTGGAACCCAGGTGGTGGTCCAAGAGGTCTGGAAGGTAGCTGTGGAACTACTGGAGTCTCAAGGATATGGGTGCTGCTGGACTCCGAAGAACGAAAGCACCCATCCTCGATAGCGACTCCTCTGTACGTCTTGGACACTTTTGTTTGCTGGAAAAACACACAGAAAAACAATGAATAAATACAGGAACTCAGAATATCAAGAGTAATTGCTTATTTAGTGAGAGTACATTATCAGGAAACTCTTACAAGAAACTGTGAGTGGGTCACAGAGGTGATGCTCGACTCTGTGCTGAGGTTGGCGGTCAGCACAGAAATCTGGTGTCCAACGCACTGAAAGAACAGAGGAAGTGTTTTATTACAATTACTCCACAATCATTTTGCCACTGATCACTGTTTGGTGAAAAGCTCCACTATTGAAACTGGTACTAGCTTTACCTTAATGTAGGTCACAGCCTTCACAGTGGCAAAGAACATGGGAGGGAGCTGTGAGTCCTGAAAAAGAGATAGACCTTCTATTTTCACACTGCACAAATAATAGACAGATTTTCCTCAGTGCCGCTGAGGTTGCAGACAGCTAATTTTCCATTCAGCTGTTTGATTAGCACAAAGCTAGCACTAGCACACAGACCTGGAAAACAATGCTTTATTTATTATTCTTAAAGCAGATGTAAAGCCATTAAAGAAAGATTATCAAGTCGTGAGTTATTATCTTTAAACTATAAAAGCATTGACAGACTGATGAACACCGTAAAAATACTTTCCGTTCATTTCAATAACATTACCTCTGGAAACAGGTGGTAGAAGTCATTGGTGAGCACCCACCAATGTTCACTTTCCAGGCCTCTATACACAGACTTGTGCTGCATTGTCACCTCCACTTGCTGTGAACATTAAGAGGGAGGTAATGAACAGTAATGACCAATGGAGAAAGAATAATAACATAAAAATGGTATTATCACTCTGTTCTTAGACGTCCACTCTTAATACATAAATAAGTACAAACCTTTTCACCATTAGAAAAACTCTGAGTGATAGTTGTGGCCTGCATCCTGTGGACACGCTGAACATACCCACAGCTCTCCTGTTGGACCAGAACAAAGAAAAATGAAAACTTTATGGACAACCAGAACACTTCTGATTAAAAGCTTGAGAAACTAAAGAATAATAATTTTGTCTAAACAGCAGACAGGCTGTATTTCTCACCTTAAGTGTCAACCGTGGTATGATCCACAGCCGGCTGGAGGGCCCCTGGGCATCTGGTGCAGGGAGATCCTGAATAAGAAAATATATTTGCTGTTAAATATGAAATTCAGACCTAGTAGTATTATGTTGTCTGAAATCTATGGATGGTTTATGATGTGATTTTACCTCATAGCTTTTGTCAGCCACTGGCAAAGTAACATCCAGCTCCTGTAGTTCTGTGGTCAGATTAAAACAACAGAATGAACACATTCATCATTACAACAGATGAACTAGCAACATGTAAATAGTAGCATTTCAGGGTCTGTGTAATGTATATATATAGACAGAGAGAGAGAGAGAGAGAGAGAGAGAGAGAGAGAGAGAGAGAGAAATACTCTACACCATTGTTTTATGTGACGTCAGAGCATTTGAACTGATTCAAAGAATCGACACTGGATATCCGGGTATCGACACGTAACTAAAATGCTAAAACACATAATGTTTTGCCATTTTGAAGCAATAACACACTAAACAAAATATAATAAATCACTTTAGTCCACAGCCGCATCTACTTAAGAGTTTAGAAGTCCAACAAACCCTCAGAAAATTACATTCAAGAGGTTAGCATTGCCGCTAACTGGTCGATGCTCTCACACACTAACGAACACACTAACGCTATCAAAGGGTTAAACAAGTCACAAGCCCACAGGGAGCTGTCATTTTAAAGTATTTCGCTAAGTATAATTACTGAGTGAAGTTTTGGGAGAAAAGATACTTACCCTCCAGAACTACTTCAGCTGACCGCTTCGATTTGAGCCTCCTGTGAAGAAAAGCACAGGCAGTTACAGCTGCAGTGGTAAATCCAGTGAAGTATAGCACTGGACGCAGACTGAGCCCACGAGGAAATAATGGAGAATCCATCATAGAAAGCGCAGAGTCTCAAGAGTAGAGCAGTGTGCGTCTGTCTCTGAGAAAGTCGGTGAACGACTGAAATTTGAATAATAACATTACGTTTTATTACGTACATTCCGTGGTACACACCATGGTTCTACTGCAGCTTCCTTCAGCCTGAGAGATGAAGTCGTGTTTTAGGCCACTGCCTTGATCAAAATAGATTCAGAAATTGAAGCCTAAATACCTCCAAGAATACAGAATAATTCCAGTAGTATATAGTGATCAGTAGCATCCAATAGTGTGTAGCTAAATCCAGTAATGTCCAGTAAAATCCAGCAATGCCCCGTTATCTCAAGTAGTGTTCACTAGTGCCCACTAGTAGTCTGTATGTTCAGCAGGATCTTGTTGTGTCCAGTTATTTGAAGTGTCAAACATTGGATAATACGTGATTCTGTTCATTAGTAGACCACAGTGGCTACTTGTGTTGAGTAGCTCTCACAGACAGGGGGGAAAAGAAAACCCAGAGCAGAAGCACTCCCTACAAGGATGTTTTAGCTGATAAGAGACATATTCTACACCTTTTCTATAAGTTAAAGGAACAGTACGTAATAGTTTTACTTTACAATTACAGCTTCAAATTCATTTTGATGCTCCACTGAGCTGTAAAATGGAGAACAGAGCCTCTGTTTTTGCTTTTTTTGTGTTCAGCACTGCAGAGATGTACTATGTACTTACTCCTTCCCCAGTACAGTGCTGGAAAAAAATGACACTAGGGGCAGACTAAGAAGCCAAAAACCCAGATCATACGTATTGTTTCTTTAACACAGTTCTGGGGTCTTAATGAAATGTGTTACATGCTCTTGTCAAAATGCCACAAAGATCTAACAACGCAGAACTTCTTGCAAACTTTATAGATTTTCGCTCTATTTATATCTTATTATAATGTATTTATTTATTTTTTGAGTGTGTTGCAGATATGAAATTTGTCAATGTTTATAAAATACAGTCCAGTTGATATTTGAAAACACAGGAAATCTGTCAGTTAAATAAAAGTTCAAGACAGTGAACAAATCACAGTTTCCTCTTTTGTCTGCACTTCTACATCTAATGTCTTCTACGTGGTCAAAGAAATAAACACAATTTCACCCAACATACAATCCTAAATGACATGTAGTTTGTCTCGCAAAAACTTATGTAATGAATGAAATAAACCTCATTTCCAGAAAAGGTGGTACTTCTTGTAAAATAAATATGTGATTTGTTCATTCTCTTGAGCTGTGTTTAACTAATATAACGTGATCATAACGCTAACAAGTAAAGAGCACACTGGTAAATGAAAGTCAGACAAGACACTGAGTTTATAAAGGTTTTATTTAATACTTTTACCAGGATATTTATTTTTGTTACTGCACATTGGATTATATAAAGAGGATTCATCTACTAACCTAATTAATGAAACTGTTGTTAGAGTTAAACATGTTTTTGAATAATTTATGCATAGTGATATAAAACCTAATAAGTGCTGTAAATTTGCTTGTGATTGTAATGGAATTTTTTATACGTCTCTGTTGAAAGACCCTGTCTGTTTGTTTTGTCTGTATATTCAATTCTAACCGTCAAAAAGTGTATGTCAGGTCAGTTTCGAGGTCAGTGCTTTATCAAAAACAAAACATTTTGTCCTACATCTTGTTTATCAAACTGGGATGTCTCTAAGGAAAATAAGCTTGCAGAAATTTAGAGTGATTATCTTATGCTTATGACGTATAAGCTACCTATATAAACTCTCTGTGAAAACATCTTCTTTGTCCACATTCACATAGTGGTCTGTGCTATTGTGTGTTGACCACCTTAAGGTTAATAAACTACTTTCTGATTGCAAATGCTCTGTTAGACTTGCTTATTTCCTCCAGCACAGTGATACCAAAAGTGCTTAATTAATATTGATTCATTATCTGTAAGCGCTTATCCAGTTCAGGGTCGTGGTGGGTCCAGAGCCTACCTGGAATCATTGGGCGCAAGGTGGGAATACACCCTGGAGGGGGCACCAGTCCTTCACAGGTCAACACACACACTCACACCTACGAACACTTTTGAGTCGCCAATTCACCTACCGACGTGTGTTTTTGGACTGTGGGAGCACCCTGAGGAAACCCACGCGGACACGGAGAGAAGGTCCCTGGAGCTGTGTGACTGCAACACTACCTGCTGCGCCACCGTGCCGCCCACAAAGTGAACATTCAAAGTTAAAATTAATTGAATTATTTACTATACATCATTGTTTAAATAACACACAGACCATCATTAGACACCCGCAAAAAGATTTTTTTCTTTATTCTTGACTGATATGCATTACATTAACTTTATTTTTGATCAACAAGAAAATCCAAAATCCAAAGAATATGCAGCGGGCAACTTCCGGTTTCAAAACAAATCACGTAGCCTGCGCGCTCCCGACAGGGGATGCTTCTGGCCGCGAGAGGCATCCCCCTGTCGGGAGCGCGCGCGTATTTAGTCCTAAGGGAGGTTAATCGGCGTTTTATGACAAAGCGGGCAAAATGTCCTATTCATTTCCGTCAAAATAAAAATAAATTGCCTTTTCCCAGAGTAGACACACTCTAGATGTTGAGATGTAAGAAAAGGTCTCTTGTAAATAATAAAATGATATAATCTACGTGCACCGTGGCTTTTTCTGAAGTCAGCTTCGACTTATTCTACAACAACGTGTACGTCCATTTTCTGACCACAATGAAACTCCTACATATCCTGTCGCAATTTTTATAGAATATTTAGATTAAACACTGGAAATAAATAGGAATTTAGGACAAAAGCAGCGAATTGTAAATAAAAATACCACTTCATTATTGTATTTGCTAAAATGTTATTTCCATGAAAATGTACACATGCTGCCACTGCGTGAACATAACTGCAATAGTAATAGTTGAATTAGAAAGAAATGTTCCCAATTTTAGTTCTGGCTACATTACTATTTTAGCCATGAATCTTATACAGTTTTTTTTTATATTGATCCTACATATGTACTGACAGAAACAAACCATATTTGTGTGTACAGAAAGAGTGCTACAGGGGGATGCTCTTTAAGGCAGTCCACCTGCCTGAAAAGGCACCCCCTCTTAATTCTGGCTACATTACTGTTATAACCATGAAACTTATACTGGTATTTTATATAGATCCTACATGTGCTTGGTATGGACCTGATGTTTGGGTTACGTACCAAAAAAGAAATTACTACAGAATTCTCACCTTACTACCTTATGTTTGGAAGGGAGGCTCGCTACCCTTCAGAAGTCCCTGAGCACTACAAGGTTGGTGAATTTGTTTCAATTACATTTTGAGTAATTGAGGGGTATCTGGGTATTGTGTACTGTACGCAGAACTGGCATTTATTAGCTACACACCACACCTTAACACAATTTCTGGATTCCAGTATGTCATGTGACTGATATCAGCCAGGTATACCAGAATGTCTTACATCAGCAGTTGTTCAGTTGTTTTAGAGGAATGTTATGTCGTATGTGCTGATTCTAGCACTTTTCAATCTGACCTCATTGCCCTGGTCTTTTTACACACATCGCTTTAGTGTTTTTCAAGAACAGTGCGAAAAATAAAGAAATGCAAGCCGCAACCAGAGAGCTTGTCCCAGAGAAAATTATATTTGTAACTCTAAAATTAAGATAAGTTGAGTCATCAGGACATAATTGATGTTTGCACTTTACATCTGTCCATTGATGAAGCCCAGAGAAGTCGGCAGCGTTTCTGGACTTTGATTTTTGATTTCCACTGTGCATAGTAAAGTCTTAAATTTATTTTGAATGAGCAAAAAGTGTTGTTATTGATGAGATTTGGTAATCCTAAGATTGTGTGGCTATATTCATCACCGAAGCATGTCAAACACTGTCAGGATCGCGGGACGGACTGACTGAGGGCGGACGCATTCGCTAAAGCACAGATACTTTTAATGACAAAGAATAACAAAACAAAGAGACTGTAAACAAAAGACAAGAAACGGGGATCCAGGCAGGATAAACGGGACACGGGGAGTAGAACAGGATTAACGGGACAGACAGACGAAAGAACGAAACGACAGAGGAAATACAGCGACAACGTGAAAACTAACAACGGAGAGACTAACGAACACGACAGACTTGACTGGATACACGGAACAATAGAACAAACTAGACACACCTGACACGGATAACGAGAGACAATGACAAAGAGGCGGAACGAAGGCGGAGCTAGGAATGAACATAAACAAAGCCATGTGCAGAGACAGGAAAACAGCGAAGAGAGAGCCACATAGAAAGGAGGAAAACAACCAGAAAGTGTCAAACATGTGTGACAAACACATTTTATTGGACATTCCATATACATTTATAAACATAAATATAGTAAAAATCAAAGATTTGTTTTAAAAAAGTTATGGATTTCCACGATATGGATAACTAAACAAAATGTAGGTTCCTTATATTTATTGCTAATCATTCATTGCACACCTTGTTGAATTCAACACTTTTGCACATTGTAGTATGTAATTCTCCACTGTGTACGTGAGCTTAATTGTCTTTACTGCAAAATGTTCCTATATAACAACAATGTATTATGTCACTGCTTTAAATGTTCATCTATTTGCTTCTAGGTAGACAGTAGTGTTGAGGTCATCATTAGTGAAGAGGCAGTGTCAGAGGACATTAAACAAATGGATGAAATCAAAAACATAGTAGAAGGAAATGTTGAAAAGGTTCAGGACTCCACACAGCGGAGGATAAAGTCTGGCACGCCCAAGTCAGACTTTAAAGTGGATGCAGAACAGAAGAAAACAGCAGAGGAAGGGTGGCAAGCTGGAAGCCAACCTCATTGGACCTTTTTTGATCACAGACATACAGGGCAAGAGTGCAGACCTGTTTGGGGGAAATGGTGCTGTTTTCCTGAAGGTAAACGTGGATCACCTACAGCTTGCCAAAGACCAGCTGCCACGTATTACACACAAGCTTGCAGCACCAGCCATATCCCCTTCAGTGTCAGCAGCACCACCAGCAGCATGGTCTTCTCCAGCACCACCAGAAGCAGTGTGTGTGTGTGAGATCAATTCTCAGCAATTAGGTGCGACATTTGACCAAGGCTTTTTCACCATATCATCACTATTCAATGAAAAATATTTATCTCCAAAATAGCAACTTTATAGGAAAAAAATCTTACATTAAAAGATGTCATTTTGGAGAATTTCTGTTGGTCCATTCATGTGTTCAAATAATGTATTAAAATTCCATCCATCCATCCATTATCTGTAACCGCTTATCCAATTTAGGGTCGCGGGGGGTCCAGAGCCTACCTGGAATCATCGGGCGCAAGGTGGGAATACACCCTGGAGGGGGCACCAGTCCTTCACAGGTCAACACACACACTCACACCTACGAACACTTTTGAGTCGCCAATTCACCTACCGACGTGTGTTTTTGGACTGTGGGAGCACCCTGAGGAAACCCACGCGGACACGGAGAGAAGGTCCCTGGAGCTGTGTGACTGCAACACTACCTGCTGCGCCACCGTGCCGCCCACAAAGTGAACATTCAAAGTTAAAATTAATTGAATTATTTACTATACATCATTGTTTAAATAACACACAGACCATCATTAGACACCCGCAAAAAGATTTTTTTCTTTATTCTTGACTGATATGCATTACATTAACTTTATTTTTGATCAACAAGAAAATCCAAAATCCAAAGAATATGCAGCGGGCAACTTCCGGTTTCAAAACAAATCACGTAGCCTGCGCGCTCCCGACAGGGGATGCTTCTGGCCGCGAGAGGCATCCCCCTGTCGGGAGCGCGCGCGTATTTAGTCCTAAGGGAGGTTAATCGGCGTTTTATGACAAAGCGGGCAAAATGTCCTATTCATTTCCGTCAAAATAAAAATAAATTGCCTTTTCCCAGAGTAGACACACTCTAGATGTTGAGATGTAAGAAAAGGTCTCTTGTAAATAATAAAATGATATAATCTACGTGCACCGTGGCTTTTTCTGAAGTCAGCTTCGACTTATTCTACAACAACGTGTACGTCCATTTTCTGACCACAATGAAACTCCTACATATCCTGTCGCAATTTTTATAGAATATTTAGATTAAACACTGGAAATAAATAGGAATTTAGGACAAAAGCAGCGAATTGTAAATAAAAATACCACTTCATTATTGTATTTGCTAAAATGTTATTTCCATGAAAATGTACACATGCTGCCACTGCGTGAACATAACTGCAATAGTAATAGTTGAATTAGAAAGAAATGTTCCCAATTTTAGTTCTGGCTACATTACTATTTTAGCCATGAATCGTATACATTTTTTTTATATTGATCCTACATATGTACTGACAGAAACAAACCATATTTGTGTGTACAGAAAGAGTGCTACAGGGGGATGCTCTTTAAGGCAGTCCACCTGCCTGAAAAGGCACCCCCTCTTAATTCTGGCTACATTACTGTTATAACCATGAAACTTATACTGGTATTTTATATAGATCCTACATGTGCTTGGTATGGACCTGATGTTTGGGTTACGTACCAAAAAAGAAATTACTACAAAATTCTCACCTTACTACCTTATGTTTGGAAGGGAGGCTCGCTACCCTTCAGAAGTCCCTGAGCACTACCAGGTTGGTGAATTTGTTTCAATTACATTTTGAGTAATCGAGGGGTATCTCAATTATATATAGCTATATAATATATATAATAATATAATATATATATATATATATATATATATATATATATATATATATATATATATATAGGTATAGCTTATTTACCCAGGCAGAGAATTTAACCATAGTCTTAGATATTTCAAACATACAGGTTTCCTTACCTCTCAGTTTGTAGAAGATCAGAGCTGATCCTCCAATCAGCAGCAAAGTCATAGTCACAGACACAGGGATGATGACAGAGGAAGCTTGAGCTGAGTGACAAAAAGAACAGACGATAATCAATTATCATGTCTACCTTGAGTTTGAACACAAATAGCAAACCAGCATCCAGAAAATTCCAGTGCGTTCTCCAGTATTTTATCTTACTAACAAGTCTTAAACAGATCTCACCTACAGTAACCTGTAGCTCAATCTCTGGAAAGAGGGAATAATAACTGGCAGTTGTTCCCACTATTCCAGCTCCACAGTAATAATAATAATTCCTGCATCTTCTTCTCTCACATCCCTGAGGTTCACAGTGACAGCTTTAGAGCTCCTGTCATCCGAGATTGAGAATCGGTCTCTCTGAGACTCTGTGGTTATGATGAGTTGGGTAAAATGTTCACCATTCTTTTTGAAGAAATACTTTAAATGTTCCAAGAACTCCTCTGGATAGGAGCAACTATCCCCCAGGTGTCCCCCAGGAAGACGGTTACAGTCCTTGGACTCATGCAACATGGATCTGTCAACCATACAAAATATATCATGCAAGCCTGAAAACACATTAGAGTTTAAAACAAAATATACTCTAATAAGCACATCACACATATGAGGCTGGTTCATACAGCATTTACAGAATTATAAAAGGCATTTGAATTTTAAAGTCACAGTTAAGAACAACAAAATGTAGATTTCAGAGTTAACAGATTAAATAATTATAAAATTGCAGCTTAAATATATTCTGTAGTATGGAACAATTTTAGGCTAAAGCCTAGATGCTTGAACGTTGTACTTTGCTGTAGAAAGAACGGATGCTGCTTGTTCTTGTCACACATCCTTCAGGTTCTTAATTTCCCAGGATACCTTGGGTGATCATGTGACTTCCAGCATACATACAGCAGCCTGTCACAGGTCAGCTTCACCAGATCTACTATCGTTTTCACCTGTTTCATGGTCTATTTAAACTCTGCTTAAATTAGCTCTTAGTGAAGTATTGTTTCTGAGTCATTCATGAAAATGGTGCCTTTTGAGTCCCTCTATCCTCTTTAGGTGTATTTTATCTACTGGGCCACACAAATGGATATTTTAACAACTTTACACATGCACTGAAATATCTCCGTTAATACTGTGTATTTTTTATTTTTTGTTTATTTTTTCATGAGAAATGATAGTTTTTTTGTTGACACCACCTATTTTGTCATGTCCGCCATGGCCTTCAATGAAAGAATACTTAGAATAGACCAAATTCAACTATAAAAAAAAGTCCATACATTTTGATATCAACATGAACATCTATCTGTGCTTATTTGTTGGTGATGTTTTTTCCCAAAAGTATTTGATAATTATTCATTAAAATCACATTATTTAGTTCTGTACCTGAGTAACCCTTCAACACAAATGATCCCCCCCCCCCCACCTGATAAAAACAATGTTATGATCCATATGGGCATGTACATCAGGAAGTGACATCACTCAAGTATTTTGGACAACAGGACACCAAAGACAGGCAAGTGGCTTCCTTCTTTTACTTAGTTTTGGTCATTTATCCTGTGATATTGTGGTCATCAAACACAATAACTCAATACCTTCACATGGAAAAAAAATATAAAAATCTATTACTTATGAATAAAGGTTGTTTTAGTGTGTAGTTCTATTCACTATGTAGAGCAGTGGCCATTTTGTGCAAAAATCACATCCCCATTATGTGTTTGATTGTAATGGGGTTATGAGATTGTCACAGGGTTGTGATGTTAAGATTTCGGTTGTTAAGTTATCCAATTATTTTAATTAATTATTATTATATTTGATCAACATTCTTTTACCACACACATGCTGAATGTAATCTATGTTCCATGTTTAAGCTGAGTAAGATGGCACCAACAACAGCAGCAGAAAGGCAGAGGAAGTATTGGACACACATTAAAAATGATCCAGAAAGAAGGGAGTAGTGATGCGTTGGTCGAGGCTCTTGTAAGTGAACGATGAGAGCTGGTTTTCATCTAAGACGGAGCCATTTTTTTCTAAGGCTTGTCATTCAACCAATCAGAGAACAACAACAAGCTCCAGCCCTAGAACCCTCCAAGCTGAGACATTTGGTTTTCCCGAATGCCAATCTGCCTTCCAAAAAATAGTTGAAGAAAATGTTAAATCAGTTAAATGTTTGTTGACAGTTGTGGTTGTTTTAATCACTACCGTTGAATGCTGCTGTTTTGCACTTTGCAGACTATTTGTTTATTTTATTACCCAGAAATGGATGATTATTTAATTTAATAAGCTATTTTGTAATACCTACCTTTTGGGTTCCATTGGCTATATTTCAGAGTTTACAAGTGATTTTTTTATTAAGGTGTTTAAATAAAAATCCAGTTATTTATACAATTGAATGTGTGAGTGCAATCAGTGAGTTATTACAAGATAGCCATAAAACAGTTGGCCATTGCAACACTATTTATTATTTTTAATATTGAACAATAATATTTTGTCCATATAGTCATGTAAAATGTAGGTAATATTGTTCTGTACCCGTGGAAGTTAAGTGGTAAAACAAAGAGCCATTTAGGAGTCGAAAAAGCCGAAATTCCCATCACTAGAAGGGAGAAATATCTGCAGAGTGAAGGTGACAGTTGGAGAAGGAAAGTAGAGGAAGGGAGAAAGAAAGCAATTAAAGACCTAAGTAAATGAGAACAGCATCAGAAAGAAAAATGTGGAGAGCAGCATACAAAATGAAAATAGAATAGCGTTCAAGAACTTAAGCACTCCTCCACACAGTCCAGATCAGGCAGATCACCCAGAGCGGTCAGGATCTTCAAGGTTAGGGCAATGGGCAGTTAACAGTGTTAGAAAGTGATTCTTGCACAATTTGATTTTAGAAACAGGGAGGGGAGGAGGGGGAAAAATCCTAATACTAGGGGCAGCCTTGGTCTGGTGGTTAGAGAACTTGGCTTGTGATGGGAAGGTTGCCAGTTTAATTACTGGAGCCGACAGGTCACGACTGAAATGCCTTTGAGCAAGGAACCAAACCCCTAAATGCTCTCTAGTTGCCATGGCTGCCCACTGCTCTGGGCATGTGTGTTCACTAGTGTGTGTAAATGTGTGTTTCACTGCACGGATTGTGGGAAATGCAAAGGACAAATTCTTCTGTTTGTAAAAAGCACAGGGATGATTGAGTATTCTAAATTCTAAAAAAAAAAATAAAAAATCTAATTTTCCAGTTTTAAATCAATTTCATGGTTTTGTTTTGGCACAGAAGAGGGGCAGAAAACAAAGAAACAAGCTTAAGAGGCAAAAAGAAGAACTTAAGGAAAAGTAAGAAAACTAAAGAAAATTGAATGAAAAATACAAAAAAGTGCCAACATTTAAAGAAACATTCTGATTCACCATGGTCAAAGGTAAAGCAACTAACTGCACATTGCCCTGTTACCCCTCAAATCAGAAGGACATTGCTTTATCACCAATCACTAATTCAAGATATCAGTAATAAATACAAACAAGCCACCAATGATGGTGAAAGACAGCTGATTGCCAAAGTACAGGGAGGATTATAGAAAAAAAAAATACAGGTTGCTAACATTTGCTGGTGAGTCCCTTGGATTTTCAAATAAGCATTTCAAAGACCAGCAGGTTCACTGATGACTTAAAGAAAAGAGTAAATACATCCTAAGAGACGATATCAGTAGGATCACCACAGGAACCGAAGAAACACAAGGAACAAGGTCAAAATGCAGTTTCCTGGTGGACACACTGCAAAATATTTACAGAAGATTTTTAAGGAGAAAACACTTTTTGGGTTCTTAATCCAACAATCTCTGAATGAGACACATGCATGTGTAAATTGCATGAAAATCTGAGCTTTGTGTCTGTGAAGCTCAGCCAGCTGAACCTTACTGAGACTGGTAGTCTGGAACAGTTGGTAGAGATAGTGTGCTGCAACTCGTCCAACAAAAGCTACATGTACGGAGAGTGTGTTCACTGCAGGGACAACAGTGTCCCAATCTCAAGCGCGTATAATAGTATTTCAAATTTATCTTTTACCCAGTGGGTAAAAGAAGAGAAGGATAAAAAGAAAAAAGTAGAAAAGGCAACTGTCAATGTGACGTTTAAGAAATCTGTGGAGGGCACACAAGATAACCTCATGGAGCTCTTCCACAGCCACATAAACCGTATCACTTTAACATTAAGCGGCAGTATGCCATCTGCCGTGAACTGAACAAGAACATGTCAAGGGAAGATGCTTTGATACATACTGACTTTTAAGAAAATTACAGCTGTAAATACAGCTCCCTAGTTGGGAAAGGAGCACCAGATGGTGTTGGGAGAGTCTTAAAAAGAGCAGCTGATATGATGGTGGCAAAGGGCTGTGACATCCCAAATACAGCAGAGTTGTCCAAGGCCTTGACTGAGACAAATGCAACAGTGAAAACGTTTTTTTGTGAAAAGTCAAGATGTTGAGGAAGCAAGAGAGAAAAGGCCAAATCTGGTACCAGCTGTTCCTGGCACCATGAGAATTCACCAGGTCATTACTCTGGCTCCAGGTGAACTGATATCTCATGATGTAAGCTGCATGTGCGCAAAATGAAAGCAGTTTAACTGCAGTGTTTCAGTTTTGGCCAGAAGATAACAATTGCTATGCCACAGACAGCCAGTGGAGGGAATTCAGAAAAGGAAATCCAGTGGGATAGTCCAGAGCTGATTGGGAAATGGTGTATTTCAAATCCATTCTTCTAGCCGCATCAGGATGATACCCTCTGGTACCTGTTTGATGATGTCCTTGAAGTCATTCCAACACCGCCTGGAACAAAGCATGTGAAGGTCTTGAAAAAGGTGTGGATCCGACTTACAGGCTGAAGTCCATGAAGCAAGAGGCACATGCATACACACGCAGATATACACTGAAATTATTAAATGTTTGATTAATAATGATCAGTTCTCGAGTTTAATTGTATGTACAGTAACAGGCATAATATGTCCTTTAGTATACCTTTCATGAGTCCTTTAAAAGTATATTTGACCAGATGAGGCTTGGGTCTTATGCCTGAAAACACAGGCCATGCACACTCACACAAATGTACACACGGGCGGACAGACAGACACACACACACAGACTCCACATTATGTTAACATTTGAGCTATTCCGTTTACAATGTTTTGATGTATTTGCCATTGTTTTTAATTTGGGTTAAAAAAACTCAGCTTAACAGCAATTTATATCTGTTGTCCTTCTCAAGTGAGTAGGTCTGATTTTGACATTGGTGGGGACATTCGTGTTCCGAGGCAGCTCTCCTGAATGTTGATGATCTTTTGCATTTGCAGTCCTAATTTCAGGTCATGTAGAACTGATCAAACAAACAAGCAAGTAGTACGTCATGAGGCCTCTTAGAACACCACTCTTGATATAAAGCATTGATTCCAAAGCCACATGGGTGAAGCGTTGTTATTCAGATCATCATCATACTGACATTTGTCACAATGCTGAATCTCATGACTAACATATCCATCATTCTTTAACCTCACCTGTGAATTTCCAGCCTCTCCTTCATCTCCATCCAGCTTCTCCTTCTCTACCTGCTCCTGCCTCCCCTCCTTTACCTGCTCCAGGCTTCCCTTCTTCTACCTGCTCCTATTTGTCCCTTCTACCCTGTTACCCTAGTCTCGATCCTGACACACCCACATTTTCATAGATAATTATTTAAAAATTCATTAAAAAGTAATTTAATGTTTATTGACTTCTGTCTAAAATGTTGAGAGCTGTCATAAGCTTATTGATTTTGGTGAAGATTCTTCAGTTAAACGAGCCTTTTCCAGAAAAGGGACATTTCATGCTTTAGTGTAGCAAAAAGGTGAGATTTTTATATCATTTTCTTATTTGCCATTATTGAATTAGTTTTGGGGACATCTGATTAATATGAAAATATTGATTTCTTTAGAAATACGTTCCATGATCTTATTCAGAGAGCTTCCATTTTGTACATAATGGGGTTGAAGAATAACATTGCCCAGATCTTGAAATGCTGACTAATAATAATAGAGAGCTAATGCCTGAGATGGTAAAATATGTTTTTCTGATAGTTAAAATATCCTTAATGCTGAGGGGTATACATACAAATGATATATTTTAGTAAAAGAATGTGAAAATGTCAAAGTCCAATTTGAATCATTCTCTTTTAATGACACTTCTGTATTTCAGTGCATACCACTCATTAGTATCTCTTCTTGTCTTTTCAGGTTTTTGACTTTTGCCATTCTTTTCAGCTTTGTCTTTGGATTCCCCTTTTTGTGCATGTTTGACTAGTTTTCGACCTTCGGCTTGTTTTCCGACTATGCCTTTGGACCAGTGGCGATTCCTCTAAGACTGCAAGGGAAGCTCAGCTTCCCCTAAAATGTAAAAAAAATAAGTGATCAAATATATACTGTTGTGTGTACATGTCACTGAATAAATATGCACTACAACGCGCTCAACTTTTGTTCAGAATCAGCTTCTTATCACTGGTAAAGACGCGGCTTTCCTCTCAATCATTCTCACAGTGATTTAAAGAGTGAGGATGCTGAGCGTCCACAGAGTTCAGTAGCGAAGCAGCGAAGTGCAGCAAAATGAGACGAGTCATTGGATAAATGCTGGGCTTTGTCCCGCCCATCGGACGCTCAGCATCTCTGGGGGTCTATGGGGCAGTGGGCTGGCCTCGGCTGGCCCGGACACTCAGCTTCTGCATGATGATTTTTCTGAGGCTGAATCCCTTTTTGATTGACAGCGAAGTGAGCGAATCAGCGATCCTTTGGTGTAAAGATCCGTGGCAGCACAGGCGGACACACTTCAGACGGGCCAAGGCCGTTTAAGCAGCCTAGCTCTGCTGGCCATTGAGAGGACACTAGTCAAGTCCCTGGAAAAAACGCCTTGTTGGTACGACAGGGTCACAGATCATTTTCTTATAAATAAACTGACACATTTTATGATGTAGGCCGAAATTGAGCTTCCCCTCCTTGAAAGACCAGCATCCGCCACTGCTTTGGACTGTGTGTTTTGTAATAAACCCTTTTTAGCCTCATCTGCACGTATCGTGCTTTGGTCTGAAACTCAGTTCAAATACAGTTTTGATGTGTTTCACAGAGGGTGAAGCCCAGCAATATTTTCATTTGACCAATGAATTCATCAGTATTCATTTTATTTTACAGCTATTATATAATATTAATATGATCAAGTTTCTGAATCTGAATCAATCAATTTTCTGAAAAAACAAATACTATTTTTTTTAAACCAGATGAATTCATTGTAGAGTCAAACATAACTGTGACATACAAACACTCAACATCTTGCAGTTGCAGTATGTTCTAATCATGCTATAGGTTCTGGTGAATGTTTTGTTAGGGGTCTTGTTTATCTGAGCAGGGAAAACAACCCTAGTCTTGGGCATAGAAAGCAGCAGGTTTACCAACTGAAATACACTAAATACTCAAGTATTTCTATTATTTAGGCCATCCCTAATACAATATAAATGATATCTTACCTGTGTTCACTTTCAGGTTCAAATCAATATTCCACAATCTAGATGCTCCACACTTATATGATCCAGAGTCCTGTAAACTCAGCTCTTTGTGGACCACAGTAAGAATATTAGGGGTGTCGACTAAAGCAATTCTTGAGTCTTTGTGACTCACTATGTTGGGAGTTTGATTATGGTTTATAATCACACAGTCCTTTAGAGTGTTTGGATTAATGCCTTTCTTGCAAAAGTATTTCTCATTCTGTCCAAGTTGTTGGTAGTTGCAGAAGATTATGACAGTGCCTCCTGTGTAGCCAGTCACATCAAAGCAGCCCACTAGACCTGCCAATCAAATAGATAAAAAAAACAGTAGACTTTTTAATCTCCCTAAATTATGAAGTAATTTGACCACAAAATTACTGTTTCTACATATGTACAGTTTGAGCACAAATATTTAATTTTAATGTATATTGCACCCAAACTGCCATAAAACAACAACATCGTACTGTGTTTCATGTACAAAAACACACTCATCCCAGGGTCTACCACTAATTGTAAGTAATAGTTATTTAAATTTATTTAAATAATTTAAAAATATGATTCTGACCTGAGATGAGGTAGGTGTAGATGAAAAGGATCTTCATCCTGACTAGAATGATGGCTTCCTTTTTGTTCACCCAAACTCCAGCCGGCTGTTGATCCAATCCTGTAAGCTTTCTCCCCTGAACATTTCAGAGAATGAATCGGTTGCTGTGTCTTCTTCAGTTGGTTCCTCTTTCTTTGTCAAGAGTCAGAGTTGCTCAATACCACAGCTTCTCAAAGCAGCATCAGTATACATCAGGTTGTCATTGACCAAGAGCAAGGGCGTGTGAAAAAAGGAAAACACTGGAGGTGGGAAATGGTACAGTTAAAAGGAACTCGCTCAAAGTGGTCTTTACAGAAGAAGAAGAAGAAATGAAAATAGCTAAAACAAAAGTAATGCAGATGCAACAAATTGCACCCAAACTGCCATAAAACAACAACATCGTACTGTGTTTCATGTACAAAAACACACTCATCCCAGGGTCTACCACTAATTGTAAGTAATAGTTATTTAAATATATCTTTAATGGGATTTAATTCCTCCAGACAACACTATATCATCACAGTCATATGGAAAATCAGTTGGTTCTCTCTATTCAGCTGTTATGTGTTAGAACCAAGTATTTATTAATCATAACATGTCATAACAGATCTAGACACTAGATAACTCTTACCTTAGATCTGTATAGGGCCCTCAAAATAATAAAAGAAAAGCAATTCAATAGACTATAGTCTATTGTAAATTTTTCATTTTCTACTCAAAGTTTAAGCCAAAAACCTTAATAAATGGCTTGTTTTATCCCATGTATTTTAGCCCATAGTACAAACCGGATTCCAAAAAAGTTGGGACACTAAACAGATTGTGAATAAAAACTGAATGCAATGATGTGGAGGTGCCAACATCTAATATTTTATTCAGAATTGAACACAAATCACAGATCAAAAGTTTAAACTGAGAGAATGTATCATTTTAAGGGAAAAATATATTGTTTCAGCCCTGTGAAGGACTGGCGCCCCCTCCAGGGTGTATTCCTGCCTTGTGCCCAATGATTCCAGGTAGGCTCTGGACCCCCGCGACCCTGAATTGGATAAGCGCTTACAGATAATGAATGAATGAATGAATATATTGTTTCAAAATTTCATGGCATCAACAAATCAACAAAAAGTTGGGACAAGGCCATTTTTTACCACTGTGTGGCATTCCCTCTTCTTACAACACTCAACAGACATCTGGGGACAGAGGAGACCAGTTTATCAAGTTTAGAAATAGGAATGCTCTCCCATTCATGTCTAATACAGGCCTCTAACTTCTTTGTCGCACCTTCCTCTTTATGATGCGCCAAATGTTCTCTATAGGTGAAAGATCTGGACTGCAGGCTGGCCATTTCACTACCTGGATCCTTCCCCTACGTAGCCATGATGTTGTGATTGCTGCATAATGTGATCTGGCATTATCTTGTTGAAAAATGCAGGGTCTTCCTTGAAAGAGATGATGTTTAGATGGGATCATATGTTGTTCTAGAACCTGAATATAGTTCTCTGCATTAATGGTGTCTTTCCAGACATGCAAGCTGCCCATGCCACAAGCACTCATGCAATCCCATACCATCAGTGATGCAGGCTTCTGAACGGAGCGTTGATAACAACTTGGGTTATCCTTGTCCTCTCTGGTCCGGATGACATGGCGTCCGGATGTAGGGCTCCAGTAACGTGTTTTATTTTCCTTCATTCTCCAGTATGGAACGTAGCATTTATCTGAGACCTTTTGGGGGACATGTGCACAGTCAGCTGAGTGTTTGAGGCTGTGATGCTGATGCCAATGGCCTTGATCCCATTTGCTGAGGTTCCTGTGCAGATACATAGGGGGTCAAAAGCAGGAGCTGTTTGTTTCTGTGTGAATCTGTTTTGTGTTTGACCCTGCTATTTTGCAGGTTTTTGAATTTAGTATATATTATTATTTCCTGTGAAATAAGAACAGGTGATTCTGAATTTTGTGCATTTTTAGCATGAGTTGTCACATAAAAGCTGTGAACTTCTGCACTGAAATAATTGCTCAGTTAAAAGCAGCAGCACAGAGATTCTAATCACATACTGAGTACATTGAACACAATACATACAAGGTACACAATGGATCTTCTCAAAGTACCCAGGGTAGTACCAGTCAAGTGTCTGCGTACACCCACTCAGGGATTTCCTTTGTTTTGGGCCTTTTCCACCTATTGTGAATGTACAGCACCAGTCAAAAGTTTGGACACATTTCATTCAATGTTTTTCCTGTTTTTTATTATTTTCTACAATTTAAATGAATGTGTAAGACATTAAAACTATGAAGGAACATATGGAATTATGTAGTAAACACAAAAGTGTTAAACCAGAATATGTTTTATACTTTAGACTCTTCACAGTAGCCCCCTGTTGCTTTGATGACAGCTTTGCACAGTCTCGTCGTTCTCCCAGTCAGCCTCATGAGGTCGTCACCTTGAACGGTTTTCAGTGAACAGCTGTGGCCTCATCGAGAATTAATCTGTAGAAGTGCTCCATTCTTAATGTGTTTGAGACCATAACTTGGATTGTGCAGAGGTAGGGGCTGGTACACACTTATATACAGTGACTAGCTCTACTCCACCAGTGACTAATAAGATGTGTCAAAACTTTTGGCACCATTTTTAAGAGCCCTGCCAAAATTTGAAAAACAGCTCTGAACACTTTGCTCTGAAGTTGCGCACGTCCTAACCACCCAGAACAACACTCTTCAGAATGAAGCTGCCAAGTGCAGCCATACAGGTTTCTTTAGGGCAATGCTGGGGAAGAACCACTTTTTTGGCTCAGTGAAGAGTAATGAGGTGGAGGGGGCTGATAGTGTATGGTCTGTAGTTAAACACCTATAGACAGATGATCTGAGGTGAGCACAATTGTGAAGCAGGTGGGTTCTAATATATGGGGATGTATATCATGGATGTTTCCAGAAAAATGACGTGTAGGAGGAAGTACTATGTAAGTCATTTATAATGACCAGTGAGTTAAAGTACAAATTACATGTTTGTAATAATATGGTCAGTGTGTGGATAAACAACGTAGAAGTTTCCAGTAAGTAGGTTTTTCTAAAGTGGTTAGTCTGCGGGAGTGCAATGTAAGTAGTGCCGGGCGATATTAGCGCAAATCAAAATCACGATTAATTGTACATATTACCACGATTATGATTCATGAACCATTATTTTGTTTTTGTATTTTTTTAAGCTTATAGTTCAGTGATGAGGCTTGTGCTGTAAATATGCTCCAGTATTAAAGCTGATATCTGTCAGTAAGTCCAGGTGTTTAAAGGTGTTTACTAATAAAGGATCAGTGACCACTACATCTCTGTGTCACACACAGTCCTGCATCCACTAGGGTCTTCTCCCTCATTCCAATCTCCACGGACGTGTATCCTGAACTCTGGCTTGCGCAGACCTGAGACTGCACAATGTACAGACAGAAACCAAACATTAACATCTCTGAGGACATTTTCACAAGAAAATAAAGATGACACGGGCATGTTGTCTTTACCCGAGCAGGACTTTCTCCATGTCCTCTCTCTTGGTCACTCTTCTGCTCCTGGGGCTGTTTCTTATAATGAATTTTCCTCCCCTTTCCTCTTGTTCCTCGACGAGTTCTTTTCTTCTTCTGAGGATGAGGGGGTGGACCATCAGCCACTGTGTCATTTTCACCTGTCAGACAAAATGAGAGGAATCAGCTGCACTAATCTCATCTCTAATGCCCAGGGATTCCACCTGGAGCTCTGGGTCTGCTTCTGTTGATGAAGTGATGAGCACTGAGTGTGGGTGCAGCCGCAAAAAGGAACATGGGGTCTTCTTAGGTGCTTGTGTCTCCTACTGCTCTCATTCATCTCTCATAATTAAAAGGTCATATCCCCTCACCCCCCACTCCACACATGACCCTACTTTGGTCAAAATACCAAAGGATCAAACCCCACAGCAGTATTCACCCCTTGTCTAAAGAGCTCTGTTCTTTCAACGCCTGTTCCTTTAAATCATAATAGGTGTCCAGTTTGTTGTCCAGATTTAGAAATTTTAATCTATTACTCACCCAGACCTCGGATGTTATTGAGGCCAGAGTCACTGAGGGGAGGGAGCTCCTCAGCGAGGCCCAGCTCAGCTGTGTCACTCCTCACCATCGTCACACGTCCTGCTGATACAGAGAGAATCCTCGCTGATACTGTCAAGGCCTTGTGTGTCTTAGAGCACAAGTTTTATACAGCAACAGTGCAAAACTGAGTGTTGCCACAGCATATGTCGTATTACATGTAACAAATCTGAATATCACTAATATCACAATATAGATTTGTTTTATAGTTTTAAAAATTATTTACAATATTATTACAATATTATTACAAATGATATGATATGGCACAGCCCTAACCAACATATAAACTTATTACATTATTATTTTGTCTCTCTGTGAAAGGATGATCTGTTCATTCATTCACTCACCAGTGTGATCACCCAGCTCCTGACTTGTCTGGAATAGGTCAGTGTCAGTAGGTGGAGGGGAGGCTTCAGCCTCGGCTTCAACAGCCGTCTCTGTCACTGACTTCTTCCCTATATTCACACCTATAAACATCATTGGTTTTACAGGATTATTATTTTAATCATCACTAGTATTATTGTTAATATTAGTAACAGTACTATTAGGAATAATATGGGCTAGATGTCAAAGGTTCTGTAAACAATGTCTCATCGATTCTTGTCTCACCCAGAGACAGCAGGGTCTCTTCCCGTATGAGAGCGTCCAGGAACTCTCGGGTCGAGTCAGCCTCTGCTCCAAAGGCCGCTGCGTTTAGGGTCTCCTCCTCTGTATTAACATAAGTAAATATCAACAGCTGTCCAGCAGGGTGTTTGTTCTAGTCTGTGTGTTCAGTTCCTCTACTCACCAAGACGTTGAGCTATGTCTGTCTCAGGATCAGTGTCAAGGAGGTGAAGGTGCTCCTCAGTGACGTCGGTCTCAATGGGAGCACTCTCCACCTTCACGCCCTGTCCTGCTGATACATCATAAAAGACACCATATAATTATTACATTTTCTCTCTCTCCCTCTCTCTCTCTCATAATCCACTTTAACTCAGGTGTGTTTCTAAATAGGCCTAAAGAGCCTAATGCATAGGAATAACCACATAAGGCACTGATTTAAGGAATCCCTGGATAAATGTAGCTAGATTTTTAACGTGGAACTTGAAATTCCAGCAGCAGTTTATTGAACGAGGTAGTCTAAATATAAATAGGAGTCTTTTTAATGTGGTATTTATTTTAATGTGACCGTTTCTATGAGGTGGTCACTTACGGTGGAAGCCTAAATAAAAAGGCTGAATTTTTTGAGTGTTGATTTTTTTTAAAGGTGGCCTGCAAAATATAATGGGAGACTTTTTAAGGTGGTATATTTTATGTCCTCTTCTATGAAATGGCCATTTAATTAAGGTGGAAGCATAAATAAAATGGCTGATTTATTTAATGGGGAATTATTTTTAAGGTTGTGTTCAATGTATCTTAGCAGTCTTTTAAAGGGTTTTTAGTTAAGGGGATTTGACGTGGTCATTTATTTAAGGTGGAAGTCTAATTTAAATGGCCATTTTTAAAGGTGGAATTTTTTTAAAGGTGGAATTGTGTCACACAGCGCCAGGGGCCTGGAGGTTGTGGGTTCGATTCCCGCTCTGGGTGACAGTCTGTGAGGAGTTGGTGTGTTCTCCCCTTGTCCGCGTGGGTTTCTTCCGGGTGCTCCGGTTTCCTCCCACAGTCCAAACATACAAGCTGATAGGTGGATTGGCGACTCAAAAGTATTCATTAACTCACCAGTCTGTAAGAATTCTGTGTCCTCAGGGTCAGTGGAACTCTCCTGCAGCTCGTCACCTGCTTCGTCATGAAGTGAGACACTACGTTACTGTCTTTCTCCTGATTCTCTTGTTCTTATTGTAGAGAACAACACACTCACAGTGTCCATGATCTCATTCTATGCTTTCACACCAGTCCTTTTTTTACAGGAATATTGTTTTCATTTACTAACCTACAGGTGTGTCCACTGAGTCATTCGTCTGGTCCAGGTCTGCATCCATGATCTGATGAGCCAGGTCTGCAAGCCGAGAGCTTTCCGTCTCTGTGCGTTCAGCAACCACGACCTCCATCTCTGCTTTAACACCAGTAAACACTGTCAGTTTTATAGGGTAATTATTTTTGTCACCAAATTTCTTGTCCTGTCCTCACCTAGTCGTGGGAAGCTGAGACGGGCATCTCCCAGCTCCTCGGCAGCCATCAGTCTCTGCATCAGTGTCCTGACCAGACGGTGTTTATTTCTGACCCTGCACCCTACACTCCTCATTGTTCCTGTAGGTGAAACAATGTTGGAGTTAAATCGGACACTATGTTTAATCACTAACTCCGCCCACAGCTGTCAAGCTACATCCACGACATTTTGCAGAGCCCCCACCCAAATAGTGTGGTTGTAATTTTCTAAGTGATTTGATCAACTGTCCCAGCAGAGACAATTCAAAATTATTTTCTTTTCCATAGTAGCAGACTCTCTAATAAACATGCATTCACAATACATAAACAAGCCCTGTCAGAATTCATACGCTTACAGTTTATGTTCCCATACGTCAAACATTTTTTACCATCCTTCAGTTTGCCATAGGAAGCATCTAGTAACAACACAGAGGCCATTTAACCTGCCTGTGGGCCCAGGGGCTACGTCTGATTATGCCAAACCCCGCCAAAAAAAAAGTCCCGTCCCCCATTCCTCCCACCCCACATATCATCTTCATAAAATCTGTACCCAACATAGTGCAACACAAGAAAACTGAGTTCCTTCCGAAATAATACAGTTAGGTTATCAATCCTTAAATACAGACCCAGTAAATTAATACATCAGGACGAGCACATAGGTCTAAAGTCTGTGTCATCGTCTCACAAAGCACACGGTAGCGGTCTGAACACTGCAGTTCTAACATGCAACATAAAGAAAAGTCTTTTCTTCTACTTTTCTGGAATGAGGAGTCTCTAATAACGTCCTTAAAATGCAGACTTCTCAAAATATCACTCTCAATAGACATCAAAGCCAAGTGGCTCACTCTTTCTCGGTGCATATAGATCGGTTTATTTTTAACTATTGAGAGACAACTCTCCACTTACATTAGTGACTAGCAGAATCGAGTACGGCGCAGCTTTTTTGGCTTCTTTGTGTTAGCTGCCATTTGACTTAGTGCTGCATCTTGGCTAGTGGGGCTCACGCGCTTTTTTTTTTTTTTTTTTTTGGGCTTTCCTTTTTTTGTGACCCACTCTCATAATTTCTAGCCTCAGACATTTTGATAGCGCCCTAACTCTAACAGTCACGTTGCATAGCATAAAGTCATCAGTCATATTACAGCAGCTCCTTAGAGTTAATCTGGCCAATAAACAGTCAGAAACATGAATGACGTAAAAATGATTTGCAAAATCATTGGTTGGTAAGCCTGAACTTTGCCGTAAAAAAATTAATAAATATATAAATAAATAAATAATAGCAACAACCTTGAAACCACACAGAGATCCATGTTAGCGATTGTGAATATAGTGCATTAATGCTTAATTTTTAAATAAACTGACAATTATCATTTTTATGAATACATACCAATTACCATAAAATCACAAAAGTTTGCAATTAAACATTACAATTAAACATTACCAAAAATGACTTAAAATGTATTGTACACCTCATATTACACAGACAATAAACTGTTGTCTTTTGTAACTGTTGTAAATACACAACAATCAAAAGCTGTTTACAGTGATTTTAAATGTTCAAGAATTATTAGATGTCCAGATGTCCAGTTCTTACCTGGAGCTTTGTAGTTGGTGTCCTCCAGCTCCAGGTCAATGTCCATGAGTGCTCTGATGACTGTATGCTCATGGTCAGGTAGAAGAAAGGTCACCTCCAGTGTCTTATGTTCTGTTTAAGACATGAACAAATACACTACATGGACAAATGTTTGTGGACAGAAGAACCAACATTTCCTCTGAAGAGAAGCACATTAATCAGGAGTGTGTTCCTCTCTTCACTGCACTACCAGGTCCTGCTTTTCTGACAGGACTTTACATCTGATATTGAATCTTGAGGCTTTTTAAAATTGAGGATTTTAATGGCAGATCCACAGCAATCAACAGTCAAACAGCCATGAAATGCACTGATTCACTCACTCAGGTCCGCTGGGTCGGGCCTTTCTGTCTTCTTCAGGGGAGACACATCCTCAGAGACAACATTTTGATCTATGTTTTCTGGTGTCTCTGAGTGGAGAGACGCTGACCCTGTCCCCAGTTCCTCATTCATGGTCTTTGGAGACACACTGGAAACCTTTCCTCCGTCTTTTTCTTCTCCACCACTTTTATTCTCCTTCTTCCACCATGCTCTCCTCCTGTTCTTTTTCTTCAATTTTATGTTCAGTTTACTATCCTTGTCAGGACTTTCCGTATCAGAGTAGTCCACTCCACTGCAGCAGCGAAAGAGGAAAGCCATTGTGCTGTTGCTCTTCTCCACTCTGGACACGGAATGATTCAAACAGCAGAGCACCCCGTACTTCACCTGCACATTCACCATTATGACATCACACTGTGGAGTCTTTGATGTTGTGAGGTCATCAGAGATCCACCCATTGAAGACGGTAGCAACCAGAATTCTGCTGTGGTTACTGAGGCAATGCATGGGACAGTGGTGGTAGTAGTAGTCATATTCATGTACAAAAGTTTGTAGACACCCCCTCCCTTATAATGAGTACACTGTGCTTTTATAAGGGTCATTCCTTTCTGACAAAAACACACACATGCTCAGGGGCACACACTGTTTGTTTAATGTTCATAGAAAACCATGAAATGAAGCAGGAAGCTTTAGAGTGGCTGCACATGAGTCTGAGGTCACCATGCCCAAGGCTAGTTGTTGGCTAGAGTGCTCTAAAGCTCAACAGCACTGAAATATAGAGCAGTGTGACTATACCTTTCTACACTGCTGTCACTGTTCACATTTTGCACACAGCAAAATGACTACACTACAGTTTGAACCAGTATGTTGCATGATTAGAAGAAAAAGAAATCAAATTTTCCTTAGCAAATCTTGCTCTAAAACATTCATTTTTCATTCATTATCTGTAACCGCTTATCCAGTTCAGGGTCGCGGTGGGTCCAGAGCCTACCTGGAATAATTGGGCGCAAGGCAGGAATACACTCTGCAGGGGGCACCAGTCCTTCACAGGGCAACACAGACACACACACACATTCACTCACACCTACGGACACTTTTGAGTTGCCAATTCACCTACCAACGTGTGTTTTTGGACTGTGGGAGGAAACCGGAGCACCCGGAGGAAACCCACGTGGAGAACACACCAACTCCTCACAGACAGTCACCTGGAGCGGGAAACGAACCCACAACCTCCAGGCCCCTGGAGCTGTGTGACTGCGACACTACCTGCTGCACCACCGTGCCACTCATGTAATAGAGTTTCATCAAAACCTTACTTACTCTGTCATCATGCAAACAGGTAAAAAATATAGAGAGCTAGCAATGTGAAATAAAGAACACATAGTATAATTTAAGTTTTGTGACTGAGAAAAGAGTGGTTGCTTGTGATAGAAAGGTCACAAAATATTGTTTGTTTACGTAATATCCAATAAATAACATTACTAAATTATTTTTTGTCATATTAGTCTTCATCCCCCTTGGTTTGCATTTTTGTCAATACTGGTAGCTATCTAATAAACAAATGATCATAGTACAACAGGCATCACTTTTCATGGGATATGGACGACTTTTAAATTCTGAGGTAACTTTACTGACTAGCTAACACTAATCTATCCAGCATGTTACTGAAAGAGCAACTAAGGCTTAACCATGATTATAACTCACATTTAATAACCAAAGTATTAATCAAATACATTAAATTAACTGTATTCAATGTCAGATGTTTTTGAAAGAAATTATTTTTGTACTTACAGAGTTTGTGAGGGTCCGTGTATCGATCTACGGCTCCGCTGAAGAACCTGTTAGAAAACCGCTTCAAACCACAACAATCAGCGGCTCACGCTGCCAGCTCCCTGACAGGCATGGGTTTAATCAAACCATGCGCAAAAGGGCACCCGGCAACTCTAAATTGTATTTCAACCCAAGTAGAAAGTAGACAACGTTGTGACAATCCCTGGATAGATGTAGCTGGATTTTTACTGTGGATCTTGAAATTCCAGCAGCAGTTTATTGAACGAGGTAGTCTAAATATAAATGGGAGTCTTTTTAATGCGGTAGGGTTTTTTTTTAAGTGTTCATAGGGCCATTAGGAAAAAATTTCCACAGTTAAATTTCTTCATGTTCAGGATATCAGTAGTTTGTTATATTGTGTCCTCAGTGAGCCTTTCAGATTTTTGAGACACTTTGAAAATAAAGATAATATCTGAGCAAGCTAAACGTGTAGTTTTTCCACGGTATGGAAGTTATGTTCGTATTTCGCCGTCTAGCGGCGACAGAATGCAACTAGTGCAGCATTTAAGGTGAAAGAGAAAATCCTAATGAATCGAATGCTCATCCTTAGTGTCCCGGATGTGTATCTGAATTTGTTTTTACTCGTATTTTGGCATCTGAATTTGGTTTATCGAATTTAAGCAACTTCGAAATATATTGTTTGAATTTATTTGAGCTTGAATTTTTTTTTTTAATCTGAATTATTAACCTTGAATAATAACAGTGAAAACGTGTTCTTAAAAAATCAATGAGTTCAATTAAAAAGCAATTATATTCAGATGCATAATTGCGAAGCAAAATATTCAGAGGTGGAAATCTGAAGACTTAAATTCAAAAGCAAAAAAAATTCAGATGCATAATTTCAGTGCAAATAAATTCAGTGCTACAAATTCAAAGGTGGTAATATTTCAAAGTCTGATGAGAAAGATTTGCTTCCATAAAAATCACATACAAATACTGAAAGCTGTACACATTTATGTGTAGGCAACACACATTTACAAAGTTCAAAGCTCAAAAGCAAGCTTCTGAAATGTTTATAATGTGTTTTTATCTTTGTATCTGTACCTTTGAAAACAGTCTTTTGGAAAGTGTGTTTAGAGCTGATTTAAAAAAAAAAAATAGATGAATGACATTCTTACAGCTCTCACAGTATATTGCTGGGATTTGGTCTGAATATTAGCATATATAGCAAAGGTGGTAAGATTTCGAAGTCTGATGAGACAGATTTGCTTCCATACTTCTGGCCCTTTTCTCGCGTGGGAGGCAGGACATCAGCGGAAAGGATAATGGTCTAATGACTGACAGCATAGCAAAGAAGGCGGAGGAGCTTCCTCACTGTTGACTATGAGAACTATCACTGAACACTCACGTTATATGCAGTATTCAGTGTAAAACATTGAATTAAGTGGCAAAGTCCTTTATAATGAGTTCCTTTAGACAACATTCGGCACCTATCGCAGTAAAAGAGCTATTAAATCTGTCAGAGTGCGTAGTTCCACAGCCACACTTTAGTTTTCCAGCACTTTGTTGGCGATAGCGTCCGCTCCGTCAGGACAGCTGAAGTGCTGAATATCCAGTGCTAGCCAGTGCTCTCCTGTTTCTGCTGTTGTTGTTGAACCTGTAGAGAGAAAAGAATATGCAGTGACCGTGCGGGTGTCTGTAGACAGCAACAATTAAATTCAACGGATCAACTCCAGACTGTCAGCAGTCTATACGTGATCAGTGTTTCTCCGCTACAGAAGCACGCAGTTTCCACAACAACACCAGCAGTTTATATAGGATCCTTGTTGCGTATACACCAACTGTCACGTTTACCATTCCGTTAGTATTACACCATGTCTCATCGCCCAAAGCCCATACACCCCCAATACTGGCCTATTTAGCCATACATCTTTCTGTTATTAACTGCCCTCTTACTTCTTCTTCTTGTCGGTACAACATTTTGCAGGCAGTTAGGTCCAGTCACCCTTTTCTACTCGGCATGTTCATCAATATATGGACTTCTCTAAATCTAGAGACATTGTTTCTCCAATCTAACCACAGAAGTGCATTGCTAAGCACTTTTCATCAACAACAGGCACCCCAGGGTCATGCCCTGAGCAAAGCATATAATAAGCACTGTAAGGTCATAGGTTTCAGGGTTTTATGCTCATGGATACAAAAGAATCATCCACCAGATGCTGTGTGACCAAGGCATTTCCCAAATGAAGTCTCGCATAAATAAGATATCTAAAACATAAACCTGGTTATAAGCTGCTGAGGGATAAGTAATGCCCGTGTTAAATAAGAAAACTCTTTGAGAGCAGTCTCCTCACTGGAAAGTTTCTTTCCCAGTATTGAGCGCTGCCTTCCTTAATGAGTTGGGCACCAATTGTATTTCTGCTGGTGAGGCTACATGCTCTAACAAATGACAAGTTGCTTTTGTAAGTCTCTCTGCAAAAGAGTAGCTGCTGAAATTTAAAAAATGTAAATGATAGAGGGCGAGGTAAAGTAACAGTCTTCTGAATGGGACAAATTATGAAAACCTCACTTGTTCAATGCATTTGCACATTACTTTTAAGACTGGAGCCACTGAAGCGGTTTGTCTTCCTCTTTGCCAGAGAACTGAAAGCAGCTCAGTGCATCTCTAGCTTTGAAGCACTATCCACCACATTGTATGTACAGCATGGCAGAGAGAGCAGAGTGGAAATGACAGCTTTTGTGCTTCTATGAATTTGGCAGGGGCACGATGGAGTAGCAGGTAGTGTCACAGTCACACAGCTCCGGGCTGACCCAGTGACCACAGGCTTTTAACAGACCCCCACCCCCTTTTCCTCACCCCTCCTCTTCACGCTGTTCTCACACTAGCGCCACCCGACGTCTTATTTTAGAGCATGTGTAGATTATTTTACACATAGATCACTGCGCAAAAGTCAGAGACCAAACAGCATTTATTTACGGTCCTCTAAATACCATTAAGGACAATGTCAACACAACAGTAACCACACATGATACTTGATTAACAATACCTGGAGAATGATTCTTGCTGACTGTAGAGCATAAACTGCAAAAACTCATATCTTTTGTCTATATCTAACATTTCTCTTCATGAATGTTTATGAAGTATTTTTTTTTTCCATTAAGAGAAAGATTAAAAACACACATGCCCAGAGCAGTGGGCAGCTATGGCACCTAGAGAGCATTTAGGGGTTTGGTGCCTTGCTCAAAGGCATTTCAGTCGTGACCTGTCGGCTCTAGTAATTAAACTGGCAACCTTCCCATCACAAGCCAAGTTCTCTAACCACCAGGCCAAGGCTGCCCCTAGTATTAAGACTTTTCCCCCTCCTCCCCTCCCTGTTTCTAAATCAAATTGTGCAAGAATCACTTTCTAACACCTGCCCATTGCCCTAACCTTGAAGATCCTGACTGCTCTGGGTGATCTCCCTGATCTGGACTGTGTGGAGGAGTGCTTAAGTTCTTGAACGCTATTCTATTTTCATTTTGTATGCTGCTCTCCACATTTTTCTTTCTGATGCTGTTCTCATTTACTTAGGTCTTTAATTGCTTTCTTTCTCCCTTCCTCTACTTTCCTTCTCCAACTGTCACCTTCACTCTGCAGATATTTCTCCCTTCTAGTGATGGGAATTTCGGCTTTTTCGACTCCTAAATGGCTCTTTGTTTTACCACTTAACTTCCACTGGTACAGAACAATATTACCTACATTTTACATGACTATATGGACAAAATATTATTGTTCAATATTAAAAATAATAAATAGTGTTGCAATGGCCAATTGTTTTATGGCTGTCTTGTAATAACTCACTGATTGCACTCACACATTCAATTGTATAAATAACTGTATTTTTATTTAAACACCTTCATAAAAAATCACTTGTAAACTCTGAAATATAGCCAATGGAACCCAAAAGGTAGGTATTACAAAATAGCTTATTAAATTAAATAATCATCCATTTCTGGGTAATAAAATAAACAAATAGTCTGCAAAGTGCAAAACAGCAGCATTCAACGGTAGTGATTAAAACAACCACAACTGTCGACAAACATTAACTGATTTAACATTTTCTTCAACTATTGTTTGAAAGGCAGATTGGCATTCGGGAAAACCAAGTGTCTCAGCTTGGAGGGTTGGAGGGCTGGAGCTTGCTTGTTGTTCTCTGATTGGTTGAATGACAAGCCTTTGAAAAAATGGCTCTGTCTTAGACGGGAACCAGCTCTCATCGTTCACTTACAAGAGCCTCGACCAACGCATCACTATTCCCTTCTTTCTGGATCATTTTTAAGGTGTGTCCGATACTTCCTCTGCCTTTCTGCTGCTGTTGTTGGTGCCATCTTACTCAGCTTAAACATGGAACATAGATTACATTTAGCATGTGTGTGGTAAAAGAATGTTGATCAAATATAATAATAATTAATTAAAATAATTGGATAACTTAACAACCGAAATCTTAACATCACAACCCTGTGACAATCTCATAACCCCATTACAATCAAACACATAATGGGGTTGTGATTTTTGCACAAAATGGCCACTGCTCTACATAGTGAATAGAACTACACACTAAAACAACCTTTATTCATAAGTAATAGATTTTTATATTTTTTTTCCATGTGAAGGTATTGAGTTATTGTGTTTGATGACCACAATATCACAGGATAAATAACCAAAACTAAGTAAAAGAAGGAAGCCACTTGCCTGCCTTTGGTGTCCTGTTGTCCAAATTCTTGAGTGATGTCACTTCCTGATGTACATGCCCATATGGATCATAACATTGTTTTTATCAGGTGTGGGGGGGGGGGGTCATTTGTGTTGAAGGGTTGCTCTGGTACAGAACTAAATAATGTGATTTTAATGAATAATTATCAAATAATTTTGGGGATAAAAAACATCACCAACAAATAAGCACAGATAGATGTTCATGTTGATATCAAAATGTATGGACTTATTTTTATAGTTGCATTTGGTCTATTCTAAGTATACTTTCATTGAAGGCCATAACGGACATGACAAAATAGGTGGTGTCAACAAAAAAACTATCATTTGTCATAAAAAAAAAACCAAATAAATAAAAAATACACAGTATTAACGGAGATATTTCAGCGTATGTTTAAAGTTGTTAAAATATCCATTTGTGTGGCCCAGTAGATAAAATACACCTAAAGAGGATAGAGGGACTCAAAAGGCACCATTTTCATGAATGACTCAGAAACAATACTTCACTAAGAGCTAATTTAAGCAGAGTTTAAATAGACCATGAAACAGGTGAAAACGATAGTAGATCTGGTGAAGCTGACCTGTGAGGCTGCTGTATGTATGCTGGAAGTCACATGATCACCCAAGGTATCCTGGGAAATTAAGAACCTGAAGGATGTGTGACAAGAACAAGCAGCATCCGTTCTTTCTACAGCAAAGTACAACGTTCAAGCATCTAGGCTTTAGCCTAAAATTGTTCCAAACTACAGAATATATTTAAGCTGCAATTTTATAATTATTTAATCTGTTAACTCTGAAATCTACATTTTTTTGTTCTTAACTGTGACTTTAAAATTCAAATATTTTTTTATAATTCTGTAAATGCTGTATGAACCAGCCTCATATGTGTGATGTGCTTATTAGAGTATATTTTGTTTTAAACTCTAATGTGTTTTCAGGCTTGCATGATATATTTTGTATGGTTGACAGATCCATGTTGCATGAGTCCAAGGACTGTAACCGGCTTCCTGGGGGACACTGTAACTATCAGTTGCTCCTATCCAGAAGAGTTCTTGGAACATTTAAAGTATTTCTTCAAAAATAATGGTGAACATTTTACCCAACTCATCATAACCACAGAGTCTCAGAGATACCGTTTCTCAATCTCGGATGACAGGAGTTCCCTCTATTTTTGTAACTCTAAAATTAAGATAAGTTGAGTCATCAGGACATAATTGATGTTTGCACTTTACATCTGTCAATTGATGAAGCCCAGAGAAGTCGGCAGCGTTTCTGGACTTTGATTTTTGATTTCCACTGTGCATAGTAAAGTCTTAAATTTATTTTGAATGAGCAAAAAGTGTTGTTATTGATGAGATTTGGTAATCCTAAGATTGTGTGGCTATATTCATCACCGAAGCATGTCAAACACATTTTATTGGACATTCCATATACATTTATAAACATAAATATAGTAAAAATCAAAGATTTGTTTTAAAAAAGTTATGGATTTCCACGATATGGATAACTAAACAAAATGTAGGTTCCTTATATTTATTGCTAATCATTCATTGCACACCTGCACACCTTGTTGAATTCAACACTTTTGCACATTGTAGTATGTAATTCTCCACTGTGTACGTGAGCTTAATTGTCTTTACTGCAAAATGTTCCTATATAACAACAATGTATTATGTCACTGCTTTTAAATGTTCATCTATTTGCTTCTAGGTAGACAGTAGTGTTGAGGCCATCATTAGTGAAGAGGCAGTGTCAGAGGACATTAAACAAATGGATGAAATCAAAAACATAGTAGAAGGAAATGTTGAAAAGGTTCAGGACTCCACACAGCGGAGGATAAAGTCTGGCACGCCCAAGTCAGACTTTAAAGTGGATGCAGAACAGAAGAAAACAGCAGAGGAAGGGTGGCAAGCTGGAAGCCAACCTCATTGGACCTTTTTTGATCACAGACATACAGGGCAAGAGTCCAGACCTGTTTGGGGGAAATGGTGCTGTTTTCCTGAAGGTAAACGTGGATCACCTACAGCTTGCCAAAGACCAGCTGCCACGTATTACACACAAGCTTGCAGCACCAGCCATATCCCCTTCAGTGTCAGCAGCACCACCAGCAGCATGGTCTTCTCCAGCACCACCAGAAGCAGTGTGTGTGTGTGAGATCAATTCTCAGCAATTAGGTGCGACATTTGACCAAGGCTTTTTCACCATATCATCACTATTCAATGAAAAATATTTATCTCCAAAATAGCAACTTTATAGGAAAAAAATCTTACATTAAAAGATGTCATTTTGGAGAATTTCTATTGGTCCATTCATGTGTTCAAATAATGTATTAAAATTAAATTTGCCAAAAATTCAGATACACTTTTCATTGGACAGTGCGGATGTGCTTGCCACAAAGCAGCATGTTAACTGGTGCTATTAGCTTAGCTGTATAATGCAATATGAAAGTGCCTGTATCTATTTTTCCTCCACACATTTATGCAGGTTTCTATTCATCTGTAACTCGTCTGTCTATATGTGTTCTTGTGGAGCCATCTGGTGGAACTTCTAACAAGAATCTGCCCTGAAGGATGTCATTATTTTAGACTCTTTAAATAACAGACATACACAGATGATTAAGTCAGTTTTGTTTTATTGAGGCTTTTCATATCAAGCCCAGATTTTATAAAGAATTATTTATCATTCATTCAAACCTATATTCCTTATAGATAAGGTATTCCTTTTATAGATGATGTTTAATCCTTTTTTAAATCCCAAAACATTGATTTTTCAGCTCATTCTGCCTTCAATTCAAGCATATACCACAACAAACGGAAGGCTTTTTTGCTTCTGGTTTTATGAGGCAGATTGGCTCTTTTTTCTCCGTATACAGGCGCCATGTTAAGCCGCTCAAACTTTCTCATCCATTCTCCAAATGAAATCAGCCTCCTCTTCATTTATGTAGCTTTAATGTTACAATATATTGGTTTGAATGTTATGATATTTATACCGCATCTCTGTGTGCAAGGTGCAGACTGCTTCAATCTATCCATTTCCGAGAAATGAGGTTGAGTCACAAGGTGCTGCATGCACTTCTTCACTTCACACACACACACACAAACTGGGAAAGGATCTCAAGTCAGATTAATAATAACACTAACACAGCGCCTTACATCTCTCTATTGGAAAACGATGGCTGCACTTCCTTTTATTGCTCACTATGTAATTATACAGTCATTACAGTCAGCAACCCTTCCCCTTGCTCTAAAACCAAATAAGATTCAAGATCCAGTGGTGGTCTCCATGAAATCTATAGAACGTGGGAGTAATGACAGATGTCCTCATACAAAGTATGAGAACAAGTGTTTCTTCGTCTCAGCCGTGGACATGCTGGTGCCTGCTGCAGACCAGTCCCCACGCTGGACTCTCCCAGCTCTGAGTCAAAGGCAGACACTTCAAATCATCCCCTCCTTTACTGACTCTTCCTGAGGAAAACAACAAACAGTGTGATTAATATTCTTCAAATTCTGAATGTTATATATCTTCTTACATTTTGTATACAAATGAATATAGGTTTATCTTACCTTGTCTGTAATGTTGCCAGTTGTAGGCTACTCCTTCAGCTGATCTTGGTATTCCAGAGCTTCTGAAGCTGAAGATAGAAAAGTAAAGAATCTGAATAGTCAACTGTATCAAGATCCACATAGAGAAAATAAACATGGGGAACATGCAGGCAAAGAGTGTTAAAATACTGCAGGAGTTGTTACCATATCACACAGTGGCGCTCCCTGCTCTCTGTCTCGGTGTGGAGGCTCCTGTCAAACACAGAAGGAATAGGAATGAAGGAAGACAATGGTTAACACAGGATCACACATACTTAAAATATCTTTCACATCCATACATATAACACTATATATAAAACAGCAGTCAACTACAGAAAAGTGATTAACTGGAATGTACGTACGGGGAGCTGTGGTGGGGGTGCTGTGGGGCCAGAAGACGGTGGATGACATCACGGGAAAGGTCTCCTCATTTGATCCCCATTTCAGCGACTGGAACCTAAACACAGTGAGCGACATTCCCTGCAGACAGAGAGGAAGAGTCAAAGGCCAGGCTACTCGTTAAGACGTGCTATATAT
The DNA here is from genome assembly GCF_029633855.1 of Hoplias malabaricus. Taxonomy (NCBI): domain Eukaryota; kingdom Metazoa; phylum Chordata; class Actinopteri; order Characiformes; family Erythrinidae; genus Hoplias; species Hoplias malabaricus. The sequence goes on along the minus strand of NC_089815.1, from coordinate 18,398,901 downwards.
TACTGCCAATATTTACATCACTAAAACACAATCACATATTCAACCCACCTTGCGTCTCACTTGGAACTTGGGTTAGAATTAGCATTAGCATATATATTCAAACTCATTACAAATACTAAAGCAGTGGGTGAAGAACGAGAATGAGATTAAAAACAGTTTTACACAGTAAATTCTTAAGTTTCTATCAGTAAAACAACAGTGATGTAAACACAGATTGCAAATGCTTAATTATAGAGAGAGAGAGAGAGAGAGAGAGATGATCGTGGAATGTCTGTGACACCTGTAAGAATAAAACACACATTTTAATAAACATGTAAAATAACAGTTGTGTACAATTAAAATGACTAAAGCAGAATAAGAACAACTGTCACAAAGTAAACTGTATGCTACACAATACAATAACTAAAAAGTAAGTATAAGGAAAGATGCATTAAAGGATATAGTAAAAATGTGGTTCAGTGGAACCCAGGTGGTGGTCCAAGAGGTCTGGAAGGTAGCTGTGGAACTACTGGAGTCTCAAGGATATGGGTGCTGCTGGACTCCGAAGAACGAAAGCACCCATCCTCGATAGCGACTCCTCTGTACGTCTTGGACACTTTTGTTTGCTGGAAAAACACACAGAAAAACAATGAATAAATACAGGAACTCAGAATATCAAGAGTAATTGCTTATTTAGTGAGAGTACATTATCAGGAAACTCTTACAAGAAACTGTGAGTGGGTCACAGAGGTGATGCTCGACTCTGTGCTGAGGTTGGCGGTCAGCGCAGAAATCTGGTGTCCAACGCACTGAAAGAACAGAGGAAGTGTTTTATTACAATTACTCCACAATCATTTTGCCACTGATCACTGTTTGGTGAAAAGCTCCACTATTGAAACTGGTACTAGCTTTACCTTAATGTAGGTCACAGCCTTCACAGTGGCAAAGAACATGGGAGGGAGCTGTGAGTCCTGAAAAAGAGATAGACCTTCTATTTTCACACTGCACAAATAATAGACAGATTTTCCTCAGTGCCGCTGAGGTTGCAGACAGCTAATTTTCCATTCAGATGTTTGATTAGCACAAAGCTAGCACTAGCACACAGACCTGGAAAACAATGCTTTATTTATTATTCTTAAAGCAGATGTAAAGCCATTAAAGAAAGATTATCAAGTCGTGAGTTATTATCTTTAAACTATAAAAGCATTGATAGACTGATGAACACCGTAAAAATACTTTCCGTTCATTTCAATAACATTACCTCTGGAAACAGGTGGTAGAAGTCATTGGTGAGCACCCACCAATGTTCACTTTCCAGGCCTCTATACACAGACTTGTGCTGCATTGTCACCTCCACTTGCTGTGAACATTAAGAGGGAGGTAATGAACAGTAATGACCCATGGAGAAAGAATAATAACATAAAAATGGTATTATCACTCTGTTCTTAGACGTCCACTCTTAATACATAAATAAGTACAAACCTTTTCACCATTAGAAAAACTCTGAGTGATAGTTGTGGCCTGCATCCTGTGGACACGCTGAACATACCCACAGCTCTCCTGTTGGACCAGAACAAAGAAAAATGAAAACTTTATGGACAACCAGAACACTTCTGATTAAAAGCTTGAGAAACTAAAGTATAATAATTTTGTCTAAACAGCAGACAGGCTGTATTTCTCACCTTCAGTGTCAACCGTGGTATGATCCACAGCCGGCTGGAGGGCCCCTGGGCATCTGGTGCAGGGAGATCCTGAATAAGAAAATATATTTGCTGTTAAATATGAAATTCAGACCTAGTAGTATTATGTTGTCTGAAATCTATGGATGGTTTATGATGTGATTTTACCTCATAGCTTTTGTCAGCCACTGGCAAAGTAACATCCAGCTCCTGTAGTTCTGTGGTCAGATTAAAACAACAGAATGAACACATTCATCATTACAACAGATGAACTAGCAACATGTAAATAGTAGCATTTCAGGGTCTGTGTAATGTATATATATAGACAGAGAGAGAGAGAGAGAGAGAGAGAGAGAGAGAGAGAGAGAAATACTCTACACCATTGTTTTATGTGACGTCAGAGCATTTGAACTGATTCAAAGAATCGACACTGGATATCCGGGTATCGACACGTAACTAAAATGCTAAAACACATAATGTTTTGCCATTTTGAAGCAATAACACACTAAACAAAATATAATAAATCACTTTAGTCCACAGCCGCATCTACTTAAGAGTTTAGAAGTCCAACAAACCCTCAGAAAATTACATTCAAGAGGTTAGCATTGCCGCTAACTGGTCGATGCTCTCACACACTAACGAACACACTAACGCTATCAAAGGGTTAAACAAGTCACAAGCCCACAGGGAGCTGTCATTTTAAAGTATTTCGCTAAGTATAATTACCGAGTGAAGTTTTGGGAGAAAAGATACTTACCCTCCAGAACTACTTCAGCTGACCGCTTCGATTTGAGCCTCCTGTGAAGAAAAGCACAGGCAGTTACAGCTGCAGTGGTAAATCCAGTGAAGTATAGCACTGGACGCAGACTGAGCCCACGAGGAAATAATGGAGAATCCATCATAGAAAGCGCAGAGTCTCAAGAGTAGAGCAGTGTGCGTCTGTCTCTGAGAAAGTCGGTGAACGACTGAAATTTGAATAATAACATTACGTTTTATTACGTACATTCCGTGGTACACACCATGGTTCTACTGCAGCTTCCTTCAGCCTGAGAGATGAAGTCGTGTTTTAGGCCACTGCCTTGATCAAAATAGATTCAGAAATTGAAGCCTAAATACCTCCAAGAATACAGAATAATTCCAGTAGTATATAGTGATCAGTAGCATCCAATAGTGTGTAGCTAAATCCAGTAATGTCCAGTAAAATCCAGCAATGCCCCGTTATCTCAAGTAGTGTTCACTAGTGCCCACTAGTAGTCTGTATGTTCAGCAGGATCTTGTTGTGTCCAGTTATTTGAAGTGTCAAACATTGGATAATACGTGATTCTGTTCATTAGTAGACCACAGTGGCTACTTGTGTTGAGTAGCTCTCACAGACAGGGGGGAAAAGAAAACCCAGAGCAGAAGCACTCCCTACAAGGATGTTTTAGCTGATAAGAGACATATTCTACACCTTTTCTATAAGTTAAAGGAACAGTACGTAATACTTTTACTTTACAATTACAGCTTCAAATTCATTTTGATGCTCCACTGAGCTGTAAAATGGAGAACAGAGCCTCTGTTTTTGCTTTTTTTGTGTTCAGCACTGCAGAGATGTACTATGTACTTACTCCTTCCCCAGTACAGTGCTGGAAAAAAAATGACACTAGGGGCAGACTAAGAAGCCAAAAACCCAGATCATACGTATTGTTTCTTTAACACAGTTCTGGGGTCTTAATGAAATGTGTTACATGCTCTTGTCAAAATGCCACAAAGATCTAACAACGCAGAACTTCTTGCAAACTTTATAGATTTTCGCTCTATTTATATCTTATTATAATGTATTTATTTATTTTTTGAGTGTATTGCAGATATGAAATTTGTCAATGTTTATAAAATACAGTCCAGTTGATATTTGAAAACACAGGAAATCTGTCAGTTAAATAAAAGTTCAAGACAGTGAACAAATCACAGTTTCCTCTTTTGTCTGCACTTCTACATCTAATGTCTTCTACGTGGTCAAAGAAATAAACACAATTTCACCCAACATACAATCCTAAATGACATGTAGTTTGTCTCGCAAAAACTTATGTAATGAATGAAATAAACCTCATTTCCAGAAAAGGTGGTACTTCTTGTAAAATAAATATGTGATTTGTTCATTCTCTTGAGCTGTGTTTAACTAATATAACGTGATCATAACGCTAACAAGTAAAGAGCACACTGGTAAATGAAAGTCAGACAAGACACTGAGTTTATAAAGGTTTTATTTAATACTTTTACCAGGATATTTATTTTTGTTACTGCACATTGGATTATATAAAGAGGATTCATCTACTAACCTAATTAATGAAACTGTTGTTAGAGTTAAACATGTTTTTGAATAATTTATGTATAGTGATATAAAACCTAATAAGTGCTGTAAATTTGCTTGTGATTGTAATGGAATTTTTTATATGTCTCTGTTGAAAGACCCTGTCTGTTTGTTTTGTCTGTATATTCAATTCTAACCATCAAAAAGTGTATGTCAGGTCAGTTTCGAGGTCAGTGCTTTATCAAAAACAAAACATTTTGTCCTACATCTTGTTTATCAAACTGGGATGTCTCTAAGGAAAATAAGCTTGCAGAAATTTAGAGTGATTATCTTATGCTTATGACGTATAAGCTACCTATATAAACTCTCTGTGAAAACATCTTCTTTGTCCACATTCACATAGTGCTCTGTGCTATTGTGTGTTGACCACCTTAAGGTTAATAAACTACTTTCTGATTGCAAATGCTCTGTTAGACTTGCTTATTTCCTCCAGCACAGTGATACCAAAAGTGCTTAATTAATATTGATTCATTATCTGTAAGCGCTTATCCAGTTCAGGGTCGTGGTGGGTCCAGAGCCTACCTGGAATCATTGGGCGCAAGGTGGGAATACACCCTGGAGGGGGCACCAGTCCTTCACAGGTCAACACACACACTCACACCTACGAACACTTTTGAGTCGCCAATTCACCTACCGACGTGTGTTTTTGGACTGTGGGAGCACCCTGAGGAAACCCACGCGGACACGGAGAGAAGGTCCCTGGAGTTGTGTGACTACAACACTACCGTGCCGCCCACAAAGTGAACATTCAAAGTTAAAATTAATTGAATTATTTACTATACATCATTGTTTAAATAACACACAGACCATCATTAGACACCCGCAAAAAGATTTTTTTCTTTATTCTTGACTGATATGCATTACATTAACTTTATTTTTGATCAACAAGAAAATCCAAAATCCAAAGAATATGCAGCGGGCAACTTCCGGTTTCAAAACAAATCACGTAGCCTGCGCGCTCCCGACAGGGGATGCTTCTGGCCGCGAGAGGCATCCCCCTGTCGGGAGCGCGCGCGTATTTAGTCCTAAGGGAGGTTAATCGGCGTTTTATGACAAAACGGGCAAAATATCCTATTTATTTCCGTCAAAATAAAAATAAATTGCCTTTTCCCAGAGTAGACACACTCTAGATGTTGAGATGTAAGAAAAGGTCTCTTGTAAATAATAAAATGATATAATCTACGTGCACCGTGGCTTTTTCTGAAGTCAGCTTTGTTGTAAAAAAACAATTTTATTACTTTGTATTAGTGGATAAGTATCCTTAAATGAATATTAGTTAAAATTAGAAAGTATAATTACATATACATTGTGTGAAATCTTGTATCTTATATGTACTCATATGAATGATTAACCAGTATCTAGACATGCATTTAAACAGTTTAGAATCTGCACACTAACTGGCATGTTGACTCAGTATTAGCACCTTTCTAAATTCTTAGACCTCTAACATTGAACAGATCTGCACTTAGGAAACACATAAATTACAAGTGTTAGCCAAAAGGGGGAGTTGAACTTTAGGGCATCTCAATGACCTTAAGTCCATTAGTGACTCCTCTGAATCTTGGTGACAGAAAAGGAGTGTGGGAAACAAAACCTACAGTGTCAAAAGGGTATGATGAGTGTTTTGGGGTCACAGGTGCATGGGAAACCTGCACGCGAGAAACATGAGTACTAACATGTCTTATTATGCATATTAATATATGTTAATCAGCCAGAAACGCCTTGCCAGTAGGGTATACGTCATATCAGGTATAAAACTGTGGAGTCAGATGCGATGAGTCAGAACTTTGCGTGGAAAGGGCACTTTGCGTTTCTTATGTATTAGTTCTCCTGGATCCAGTATTGTAATAAATACTTTGATTTGCTTTGAACTTCACTCGACTAGTCTTTGTAAAACTTCCAGAACGAGCACGCCTCCCTGAGGAGGAAGGTTCTATTTTGGAACTTTTTGATATTTTCTAAATTTTAATTACTTTGGGAACGGTCCAAAAAGAACATTAATTCTTCAGCTTCGACTTATTCTACAACAACGTGTACGTCCATTTTCTGACCACAATGAAACTCCTACATATCCTGTCGCAATTTTTATAGAATATTTAGATTAAACACTGGAAATAAATAGGAATTTAGGACAAAAGCAGCAAATTGTAAATAAAATTACCACTTCATTATTGTATTTGCTAAAATGTTATTTCCATGAAAATGTACACATGCTGCCACTGCGTGAACATAACTGCAATAGTAATAGTTGAATTAGAAAGAAATGTTCCCAATTTTAGTTCTGGCTACATTACTATTTTAGCCATGAATCTTATACAGTTTTTTTTTATATTGATCCTACATATGTACTGACAGAAACAAACCATATTTGTGTGTACAGAAAGAGTGCTACAGGGGGATGCTCTTTAAGGCTGTCCACCTGCCTGAAAAGGCACCCCCTCTTAATTCTAGCTACATTACTGTTATAACCATGAAACTTATACTGGTATTTTATATAGATCCTACATGTGCTTGGTATGGACCTGATGTTTGGGTTACGTACCAAAAAAGAAATTACTACAAAATTCTCACCTTACTACCTTATGTTTGGAAGGGAGGCTCGCTACCCTTCAGAAGTCCCTGAGCACTACAAGGTTGGTGAATTTGTTTCAATTACATTTTGAGTAATTGAGGGGTATCTGGGTATTGTGTACTGTACGCAGAACTGGCATTTATTAGCTACACACCACACCTTAACACAATTTCTGGATTCCAGTATGTCATGTGACTGATATCAGCCAGGTATACCAGAATGTCTTGCATCAGCAGTTGTTCAGTTGTTTTAGAGGAATGTTATGTCGTATGTGCTGATTCTAGCACTTTTCAATCTGACCTCATTGCCCTGGTCTTTTTACACACATCGCTTTAGTGTTTTTCAAGAACAGTGCGAAAAATAAAGAAATGCAAGCCGCAACCAGAGAGCTTGTCCCAGAGAAAATTATATTTGTAACTCTAAAATTAAGATAAGTTGAGTCATCAGGTATTTTGAAGAGGAAAATGTTTGGTTTTGCTGATTGTATAAAGATGTAATCGCTGAGTGGGCAATCGGTAAGGATGCACAAATTAGAGAAATTCCACCAATTCTATTTATTCCGTCTCCCAATGTACATTTACTTCAACAGTTATGTACATGTGTGTTTGGGTGGTTCTAGAAAAACAAAATAATTTCTCTTAACACAATAATATTGAAAAACATTACTGAACACAATTAAGTACTAAATAGTGTTAGTAAGTAACCTAATAATGCTCAATATCCTTTTATATCCTACATTATTCATTGACTTAACATTAGCAGACTTAGCATTAGCAACTAAATTCAAAGCAAAGTATCAGAACAAACATCCTACATACGCATCTCAGACATTTTACTGCAATATGTGGAAAACAAATACTCACAACTCTTTGGACGCACACATTCACACACACCAAAGAGGATCACCAAGAAAAACTAAGAACTATTCCACTAGCACCCCAAATGTCTTCAATGCCTTCTCTCACATAACCAAAAAAAACAACGGAAATTTCCAGTCACTTTTAATGTGATTTTTACCAGCTGGCCTCCAGGGGGCACTCCTCACACACTGACCACACATAGTTAAATGCTCTGATCTTCACAACAGCCGCCCCCAAATTTGTTAGGCAAATTTGAAGTTTTCTATTGCTGGTCTTCCTTAGGGATGGCTGGCAATCTAATGAGTCGACTAACAGGTCTGATGTAGGTGTGATCCTTTACACGAACTTCTGCTGTGCGGATGAATCCATCCACTCCTGGGAAAACTTGAATGACTTCGCCAACAGGCCAAGAGGCTCTGGGAAGCTGGGGGTCCACTATCATCACCACTGTATTTGTTTGAAGGGGTGATGTTTCAGCCTGCCATTTAGACCGTGTCTGCAGCGTGGGCAGATAATGCCGAAGGAACTGTGCCCAGAAGTGATCTGCTAACACTTGACACACTCTCCAAGATCGACGACCTAGCACCTCTGTGTCATGATACAAAACTTGTGGTAGTGAGGGATCCAGCCGCCCCATCAATAAGAGATTGGGTGTGACTGGGTCAGGAGTGGCAACATCTGAAGACACATACCCTAATGGCTTAGAGTTCAGAATTCCTTCTATTTCTGTCAGTGTGGTACTCAGGACTTCTGATGTAACTAACTGAGAACCTAAACTGGCTTTAAGGGCAACCTTAATCGACCTTATCTCTCGCTCCCAAGCTCCTCCGAAGTGAGGAGCACAAGGTGGGTTGAAAGAAAACTGGATTTGTTGGGTTGCGAGTTGATCCTGTAAAGAGGGACACATGGCTCTAAATGCTTCTTGCAGCTCTCGTTCCCCTCCCTTGAAGTTGGCTCCCTGATCAGAGAGCAACTCCATGGGTTTCCCACGTCGTGAGACAAATCTTCGTAGAGCCAAGAGGAAGGAATCAGTATTAATACTAGTAAGCACTTCAATGTGCACGGCTCTGGTTGTTAGGCATTTGAATAATAGACCCCAACATTTTTCAGTTCGACGCCCAACCTTCACTTGAAATGGACCAAAACAGTCCATTCCAGTAGAAAAAAAGGCTGGTTTATGCAGTCTAACCCGGGCTGAGGGGAGGTCTGACATCTTTGGCACAATTGGGTTAGCTCTCCATTTCTGACATTCGGCACACTGCCCTTGTTCTTTCTTTATAGCTTCTCGACCTCTGAGGATCCAATATTTCCTTCTTAGTTCTGCGAACAAGCGCTCAGCTCCTGGATGCTTTAACTCCCTGTCTGTCTGCTGAATGAGCAATTGGTGATAGGGTGTCTTGGGTCTAATACAACAGGGTGGATTGTATTCAGCTCAAGTTCACTGCATCTACGCAAGCGACCACCCACTCTGATCAGCTGCAGATCCTGATCAAACTCTGGTGCCAACGCTATCAGGCGACTATTATGAGGTAGTGCTATTCCAGTTGTAAGACACTGAACCTCTTTAGGAAAACATTCCAGCTGTACAGTTCTTAGAAGCCTGAGTTCTGCTTCTTTAAAATGTTCCACTGTTGGGTTTACATTTACTTCAGCTGCCGCCCCATGAATACGGTGAGCTGTCATAGTAACCAGGTCACTGAAATTATTATATTGTTGAGCATCTGGTATAACAAAATCAGGTGTTACTGTTGTCAATAAACAGGTGGCAACTCTCCGTAACTCATCTAAATTATTATTGATGGAATCTATGACATTAGTAGGCCACTGATTAGGTGGTGTAGATAGAAATGAAGGTCCACATGCCCATCGACTCTTCCTTGTCAAGCTGGCCAGCGGCTTTCCCCTTGTAAGGTCATCAGCTGGATTTTCAGAAGATGTCACATACAGCCAGGCTTGCAAATCAGTCAACTCCTGTATCTCTGCAATGCGAGTACCCACGAAAACCTTGTAGCGACAGGAGTCTGACTTGATCCATGTAAGGACAGTCGTGGAGTCTGTCCACATTATGACTCGATCGGTTGTCACAGTGAGCTCATTTTGTAGCACCCTAGCCAATTGTGCCCCAGTGACAGCGGCACACAACTCCAGACGTGGCATGGAAAGTTGTCGTTTGGGAGCCACTCTGGAGCGGGCTGTTAGAAAGGCCACCTCAATATGTCCATGAGTGTCCTCTGTTCGAATGTATGCCACACTGCCATAAGCACTTTCTGAGGCATCACAGAAGATGTGCACCTCCTGTTTACTGTCAATATGATCTAATTCGTCCTTCACGTAACAGCGAGGTAAGCAGATGCTGTCTAGATGCTGAAGTTCCTCTTCCCAGGTCTGCCAATCAGTCAGTAAATCTGCAGGAAGCAATGGGTCATCCCATTCCCTTTTTTTGTCCCACAACAGTTGGACAATGATCTTGGCCCTTGTCGTGTATGGTATGAGGAATCCAAGGGGGTCATACAGGCTGGCCAAGACCCTGTATATATTTCTCATTGTGGTAGGATAGGACTTCAGCATCCGTGACTTATATCGCAATGTGTCTGTCAGGCACATCCAACGTAACCCCAATGCCGGCTCTTGAGGCTCCATGTCATTATGGTTCAACCACTGCTCATTGCTCTTTGATCTGATCTCCTCAGGCAGGTGACATATAACCTCTGATTGGTTACTTGCCCATTGACGCAAGTCAAATCCTCCTTCACTCAAGACAGCCTTCAATGTATCAGCCATCATCCTGGCTTCCCTCACAGAACGGAAACTCTGGAGCCAATTGTCGACGTAAAAATATCTTTCCACCACCTGACTAATTTCTGCTCCATCTTGGCTGTGGTCACGAACATGCCACTGAAGAGCGTAGATTGCATAGCATGGTGAGCACGTTGTCCCAAAGGGAAGGACTTGCCACTCGTAAATGTCAGGTTTGGAGTCTCTCTGTAAATCGCGCCAGAGAAATCTCATAAGGGAGCGATCCTCAGGTAATAGCCGCACCTGGTGAAACATTCCTTTTATGTCACTGCTGATCGCAATTGAGTGCTCCCTAAACCTTAGCAGTACACCAAGAAGAGAGGGCCCCAGATTTGGGCCAGTCAATAGCAGCTCATTTACATTCTGGTCCTTATAATTAAAGGAGCAATTGAACACAGCACGGTTTTTCTCATTATGTGTCACTAAGTGATGGGGGATGAACCACGATTCCACACTGTTTTTTACCACATCAGGTTCAACCCTCATTACATAACCTGATTCTTCCAACTTCCGGAGCTCTGCCTTGTAGGCCTCTGCCTTTACTGTATCTTTCAAGAGTCGCTTCTCTGTTGCTCGCAAATGGGGAAATACAACTTCTGGTGCTGCCTTTAGTATGGGCATGTTTTTAACTCGTAGCAAGGGTGTGGCATAACGGTGTATCCCATCAACTTCAACACGTTGTGTTTTAGCCTCCAGCAAGCCTCTTTGTCCCGCCGTGATCGGGTCACCTGTTTCTCACTTTGGTATGGAAGGATATCCAGCTGCCAGAGCTTCTCTACCTGACTGTGGAGTTCAGAATCAGTGGAGCATGTAGACAGAAACAGGCACTGCTGAGGACTAATTTGTTGTTGCATGTACTTCACTGGCCCTTGCAGGGTCCACCCAAGTCATGTCATCACTGCTGCCGGGCCACCGGGAGGCCCAAGACGAACTGGCTTGACAGGGGTTATTAAGTGTGGGTGATCAGACCCTATAAGTAGAAGTGGCCTAACATTCGTGAAGGGCTCCAGAGGAACTGTCTTCAGGTGCTTGAACTTCTTCTTCAATCTCTCTACTGGGTAACTATGTTCAGCCAGTCCCAACTGTGCTGCAGTAAAAGCCTTTCCCACTGTGAATGTTCTTGATGGCTGATTAACCGGGGAAATAGTAAATGTAACGGATGAGCCCTGCAGTGTCCTCATGTCATGCCGTACTGTCTTCAGTGTGAGTTTCTCTGAGTGACCCTGAAGCTTCAGGCTTTGCACTGCTCCCTGGAGTAAGATTGTCCTCTCTGAGCCATCATCCAGTATGGCATAAGTCTCCAGGGAGATATCTCCATTTCGCAAGAGAACCTTGCTGATCTTAAGCAGGACTTGGTTACAGCCGGCACGACGATCCAGATACAGGACCTCAGTGGGAGCCTCCACTATCCCTCCAGTTGCAGAGCCTATGGCTCTCTCCTTTACAACAGTCTTAGTATTAACTTCATGCAAAGCTTCAAGATGTTTCCCTTTGCATGTCTTACACAATACTTTTAATCGACACTGTGCAGCCATGTGCTGACGTCCACAACGCCAACAACGATTATTGGACTTTATCCACATAAGCTTTTGATCTTTAGTGAGGTGCTTAAAGTTGGAACACTGGTCCAGAAAATGATAGTTGTTACAACAATACGGACAATAAGCCTTATTCTTCCCCTCTTGCCCTCTAATAGAGGAGGCTTCTCCTGTACTTGATTCTGGGACTATGTCCATGGTTGTGCCATGTAGGATTGTTGTGACTCTACTGTCTGATTTTCTGCCCTGTTCCCTTTTGAGTCTGTAATTCTTCTGCTTTCCCTCCTCTATGCGATCCAGACTATCCCCTCCCTCTTGAATCAGCAGTTCATGTTCTAACCAGTGAGAAAAGTCCAGCAGTGAAGGGATTCCATCCTTCCTCCCATAAAGAAAGCGGCGAAACGTGGCACGGAGATCTTGTGGTAACTTCCTAATCAACCTTGCCACATGGGATCCACACTGCAGCTCAATTCTTCCATCTTCACCAAGCTGCTCCAGCATCCCCACTAACGCACGGACTCTCAGTGCAAATTTCCGGAATCCAGTTGTGTCACCTTGGCATATGTTAGGCTCGTCCATCAACTCCGATAATCGCCTTAGGGACAAATGATGAGGCTGGCCATACTGATTGATCAGTGAAGTCATGGTGGCAGTGTAAGGATATTGGGAGTTAATGTATGAGTCAGCGATCAGGAGGGCCTCTTCAAACTTCAAGTGATCACACAGAACCTGATATTTAAATCTCTCTGTTGCATCAGCTGAAAGGATATTTTCCAATGCAACTTTCAACCTAGCAAACTCCCTAGGGTCATCTTGTGTAAACTTGGGAATGGAGGGCTTGGGACCTCTATATATTTTCTCTTGACTACTTAGTGGTGTGAATTCCTGCTTCTGCTGTGGTGTAGAGAACCAGGGGTTGCGGTTAGGCCTACCTTGCTGATCAGGAAAGGGGTTAGCAGGTTCTCTGTGATCTTCACCTGGTTCATAATAGTAGGGTGATGATGGGCGTGATGACATAAACATTTCTAATTTGTTCAGACGTTCTCTGAGCTCTTCTAAGAGTCCTGGAGGTTGAGCTGGTTCCTCTTTCCGTACTGGAGGGGGTTCAGGAATGGTGTCTGTGAACCTTATGGGTGGAGGAGGAGGTGGCCAATTCCCATCCTCTACCTCTTCGGCCGGTACCACGCAAGGTTTGCATTGCTCTCGAGACTGCTCCTGAGGTGCTGAATGTTTCAGTATGGATGGTAGTGGCAACATACCACTTTTATCCATTTGACGCTTCATTTCCATCACTGTCATCTGCAGGCCCCTGTTTTCCTCCTGTAGTTGATGTAATGCATCCATCACCATTGGAGGGCATTGGTATGTATTTGGAGTACTCTGATATCCAGAGACTGCTTCTCTAGATCTGAGAAAAGATGTTTTATCCCTTTGAGACAGGTAATAAGGATTTTCGGGTAGGCGTGTATGGAGGGGCGTCATCTCGGCAAAACCCTCTCTGCCTGGAAATGTATCCTCTACCACAACAGGATTGCTTGTAGCTAGTGGAAAGCTGTTTGTTTCATAATCCTCCAACCACAGTGATGGACGTATCGTTCTCCTGTGACTCCAGTTTCTGGTGGAATGTCAGTCATCTTCACTCAGTAATCACCCTATCCGTCTCGAAGGACCATATTTTGAAGAGGAAAATGTTTGGTTTTGCTGATTGTATAAAGATGTAATCGCTGAGTGGGCAATCGGTAAGGATGCACAAATTAGAGAAATTCCACCAATTCTATTTATTCCGTCTCCCAATGTACATTTACTTCAACAGTTATGTACATGTGTGTTTGGGTGGTTCTAGAAAAACAAAATAATTTCTCTTAACACAATAATATTGAAAAACATTACTGAACACAATTAAGTACTAAATAGTGTTAGTAAGTAACCTAATAATGCTCAATATCCTTATATAGCCTACATTATTCATTGACTTAACATTAGCAGACTTAGCATTAGCAACTAAATTCAAAGCAAAGTATCAGAACAAACATCCTACATACGCATCTCAGACATTTTACTGCAATATGTGGAAAACAAATACTCACAACTCTTTGGACGCACACATTCACACACACCAAAGAGGATCACCAAGAAAAACTAAGAACTATTCCACTAGCACCCCAAATGTCTTCAATGCCTTCTCTCACATAACCAAAAAAAAACAACGGAAATTTCCAGTCACTTTTAATGTGATTTTTACCAGCTGGCCTCCAGGGGGCACTCCTCACACACTGACCACACATAGTTAAATGCTCTGATCTTCACAACATCAGGACATAATTGATGTTTGCACTTTACATCTGTCAATTGATGAAGCCCAGAGAAGTCGGCAGCGTTTCTGGACTTTGATTTTTGATTTCCACTGTGCATAGTAAAGTCTTAAATTTATTTTGAATGAGCAAAAAGTGTTGTTATTGATGAGATTTGGTAATCCTAAGATTGTGTGGCTATATTCATCACCGAAGCATGTCAAACACATTTTATTGGACATTCCATATACATTTATAAACATAAATATAGTAAAAATCAAAGATTTGTTTTAAAAAAGTTATGGATTTCCACGATATGGATAACTAAACAAAATGTAGGTTCCTTATATTTATTGCTAATCATTCACTGCACACCTGCACACCTTGTTGAATTCAACACTTTTGCACATTGTAGTATGTAATTCTCCACTGTGTATGTGAGCTTAATTGTCTTTACTGCAAAATGTTCCTATATAACAACAATGTATTATGTCACTGCTTTAAATGTTCATCTATTTGCTTCTAGGTGGACAGTAGTGTTGAGGCCATCATTAGTGAAAAGGCAGTGTCAGAGGACATTAAACAAATGGATGAAATCAAAAACATAGTAGAAGGAAATGTTGAAAAGGTTCAGGACTCCACACAGCGGAGGATAAAGTCTGGCACGCCCAAGTCAGACTTTAAAGTGGATACAGAACAGAAGAAAACAGCAGAGGAAGGGTGGCAAGCTGGAAGCCAACCTCATTGGACCTTTTTTGATCACAGACATACAGGGCAAGAGTGCAGACCTGTTTGGGGGAAATGGTGCTGTTTTCCTGAAGGTAAACGTGGATCACCTACAGCTTGCCAAAGACCAGCTGCCACGTATTACACACAAGCTTGCAGCACCAGACATATCCCCTTCAGTGTCAGCAGCACCACCAGCAGCATGGTCTTCTCCAGCACCACCAGAAGCAGTGTGTGTGTGTGAGATCAATTCTCAGCAATTAGGTGCAACATTTGACCAAGGCTTTTTCACCATATCATCACTATTCAATGAAAAATATTTATCTCCAAAATAGCAACTTTATAGGAAAAAAATCTTACATTAAAAGATGTCATTTTGGAGAATTACTATTGGTCCATTCATGTGTTCAAATAATGTATTAAAATTAAATTTGCCAAAAATTCAGATACACTTTTCATTGGACAATGCGGATGTGCTTGCCACAAAGCAGCATGTTAACTGGTGCTATTAGCTTAGCTGTATAATGCAATATGAAAGTGCCTGTATCTATTTTTCCTCCACACATTTATGCAGGTTTCTATTCATCTGTAACTCGTCTGTCTATATGTGTTCTTGTGGAGCCATCTGGTGGAACTTCTAACAAGAATCTGCCCTGAAGGATGTCATTATTTTAGACTCTTTAAATAACAGACATACACAGATGATTAAGTCAGTTTTGTTTTATTGAGGCTTTTCATATCAAGCCCAGATTTTATAAAGAATTATTTATCATTCATTCAAACCTATATTCCTTATAGATAAGGTATTCCTTTTATAGATGATGTTTAATCCTTTTTTAAATCCCAAAACATTGATTTTTCAGCTCATTCTGCCTTCAATTCAAGCATATACCACAACAAACGGAAGGCTTTTTTGCTTCTGGTATTATGAGGCAGATTGGCTCTTTTTTCTCCGTATACAGGCGCCATGTTAAGCTGCTCAAACGTTCTCATCCATTCTCCAAATGAAATCAGCCTCCTCTTCATTTATGTAGCTTTAATGTTACAATATATTGGTTTGAATGTTATGATATTTATACCGCATCTCTGTGTGCAAGGTGCAGACTGCTTCAATCTATCCATTTCCGAGAAATGAGGTTGAGTCACAAGGTGCTGCATGCACTTCTTCACTTCACACACACACACACAAACTGGGAAAGGATCTCAAGTCAGATTAATAATAACACTAACACAGCGCCTTACATCTCTCTATTGGAAAACGATGGCTGCACTTCCTTTTATTGCTCACTATGTAATTATACAGTCATTACAGTCAGCAACCCTTCCCCTTGCTCTAAAACCAAATAAGATTCAAGATCCAGTGGTGGTCTCCATGAAATCTATAGAACGTGGGAGTAATGACAGATGTCCTCATACAAAGTATGAGAACAAGTGTTTCTTCGTCTCAGCCGTGGACATGCTGGTGCCTGCTGCAGACCAGTCCCCACGCTGGACTCTCCCAGCTCGGGGTCAAAGGCAGACACTTCAAATCATCCCCTCCTTTACTGACTCTTCCTGAGGAAAACAACAAACAGTATTATTAATATTCTTCATATTCTGAATGTTATATATCTTCTTACATTTTGTATACAAATGAATATAGGTTTATCTTACCTTGTCTGTAATGTTGCCAGTTGTAGGCTACTCCTTCAGCTGATCTTGGTATTCCAGAGCTTCTGAAGCTGAAGATAGAAAAGTAAAGAATCTGAATAGTCAACTGTATCAAGATCCACATAGAGAAAATAAACATGGGGAACATGCAGGCAAAGAGTGTTAAAATACTGCAGGAGTTGTTACCATATCACACAGTGGCGCTCCCTGCTCTCTGTCTCGGTGTGGAGGCTCCTGTCAAACACACATAGAGAAAAATAGAAGGAAGACAATGGTTAACACAGGATCACACATACTTAAAATATCTTTCACATCCATACATATAACACTATATATAAAACAGCAGTCAACTACAGAAAAGTGATTAACTGGAATGTACGTACGGGGAGCTGTGGTGGGGGTGCTGTGGGGCCAGAAGACGGTGGATGACATCACGGGAAAGGTCTCCTCATTTGATCCCCATTTCAGCGACTGGAACCTAAACACAGTGAACGACATTCCCTGCAGACAGAGAGGAAGAGTCAAAGGCCAGGCTACTCGTTAAGACGTGCTATATATTATTGCCAATATTTACATCACTAAAACACAATCACATATTCAACCCACCTTGCGTCTCACTTGGAACTTGGGTTAGAATTAGCATTAGCATATATATTCAAACTCATTACAAATACTAAAGCAGTGGGTGAAGAACGAGAATGAGATTAAAAACAGTTTTACACAGTAAATTCTTAAGTTTCTATCAGTAAAACAACAGTGATGTAAACACAGATTGCAAATGCTTAATTATAGAGAGAGAGAGAGAGAGAGAGAGAGAGAGAGAGATGATCGTGGAATGTCTGTGACACCTGTAAGAATAAAACACACATTTTAATAAACATGTAAAATAACAGTTGTGTACAAGTAAAATGACTAAAGCAGAATAAGAACAACTGTCACAAAGTAAACTGTATGCTACACAATACACTAACTAAAAAGTAAGTATAAGGAAAGATGCATTAAAGGATATAGTAAAAATGTGGTTCAGTGGAACCCAGGTGGTGGTCCAAGAGGTCTGGAAGGTAGCTGTGGAACTACTGGAGTCTCAAGGATATGGGTGCTGCTGGACTCCGAAGAACGAAAGCACCCATCCTCGATAGCGACTCCTCTGTACGTCTTGGACACTTTTGTTTGCTGGAAAAACACACAGAAAAACAATGAATAAATACAGGAACTCAGAATATCAAGAGTAATTGCTTATTTAGTGAGAGTACATTATCAGGAAACTCTTACAAGAAACTGTGAGTGGGTCACAGAGGTGATGCTCGACTCTGTGCTGAGGTTGGCGGTCAGCACAGAAATCTGGTGTCCAACGCACTGAAAGAACAGAGGAAGTGTTTTATTACAATTACTCCACAATCATTTTGCCACTGATCACTGTTTGGTGAAAAGCTCCACTATTGAAACTGGTACTAGCTTTACCTTAATGTAGGTCACAGCCTTCACAGTGGCAAAGAACATGGGAGGGAGCTGTGAGTCCTGAAAAAGAGATAGACCTTCTATTTTCACACTGCACAAATAATAGACAGATTTTCCTCAGTGCCGCTGAGGTTGCAGACAGCTAATTTTCCATTCAGCTGTTTGATTAGCACAAAGCTAGCACTAGCACACAGACCTGGAAAACAATGCTTTATTTATTATTCTTAAAGCAGATGTAAAGCCATTAAAGAAAGATTATCAAGTCGTGAGTTATTATCTTTAAACTATAAAAGCATTGACAGACTGATGAACACCGTAAAAATACTTTCCGTTCATTTCAATAACATTACCTCTGGAAACAGGTGGTAGAAGTCATTGGTGAGCACCCACCAATGTTCACTTTCCAGGCCTCTATACACAGACTTGTGCTGCATTGTCACCTCCACTTGCTGTGAACATTAAGAGGGAGGTAATGAACAGTAATGACCCATGGAGAAAGAATAATAACATAAAAATGGTATTATCACTCTGTTCTTAGACGTCCACTCTTAATACATAAATAAGTACAAACCTTTTCACCATTAGAAAAACTCTGAGTGATAGTTGTGGCCTGCATCCTGTGGACACGCTGAACATACCCACAGCTCTCCTGTTGGACCAGAACAAAGAAAAATGAAAACTTTATGGACAACCAGAACACTTCTGATTAAAAGCTTGAGAAACTAAAGAATAATAATTTTGTCTAAACAGCAGACAGGCTGTATTTCTCACCTTCAGTGTCAACCGTGGTATGATCCACAGCCGGCTGGAGGGCCCCTGGGCATCTGGTGCAGGGAGATCCTGAATAAGAAAATATATTTGCTGTTAAATATGAAATTCAGACCTAGTAGTATTATGTTGTCTGAAATCTATGGATGGTTTATGATGTGATTTTACCTCATAGCTTTTGTCAGCCACTGGCAAAGTAACATCCAGCTCCTGTAGTTCTGTGGTCAGATTAAAACAACAGAATGAACACATTCATCATTACAACAGATGAACTAGCAACATGTAAATAGTAGCATTTCAGGTTCTGTGTAATGTATATATATAGACAGACAGACAGAGAGAGAGAGAGAGAGAGAGAGAGAGAGAGAGAGAGAGAAATACTCTACACCATTGTTTTATGTGACGTCAGAGCATTTGAACTGATTCAAAGAATCGACACTGGATATCCGGGTATCGACACGTAACTAAAATGCTAAAACACATAATGTTTTGCCATTTTGAAGCAATAACACACTAAACAAAATATAATAAATCACTTTAGTCCACAGCCGCATCTACTTAAGAGTTTAGAAGTCCAACAAACCTTCAGAAAATTACATTCAAGAGGTTAGCATTGCCGCTAACTGGTCGATGCTATCACACACTAACGAACACACTAACGCTATCAAAGGGTTAAACAAGTCACAAGCCCACAGGGAGCTGTCATTTTAAAGTATTTCGCTAAGTATAATTACTGAGTGAAGTTTTGGGAGAAAAGATACTTACCCTCCAGAACTACTTCAGCTGACCGCTTCGATTTGAGCCTCCTGTGAAGAAAAGCACAGGCAGTTACAGCTGCAGTGGTAAATCCAGTGAAGTATAGCACTGGACGCAGACTGAGCCCACGAGGAAATAATGGAGAATCCATCATAGAAAGCGCAGAGTCTCAAGAGTAGAGCAGTGTGCGTCTGTCTCTGAGAAAGTCGGTGAACGACTGAAATTTGAATAATAACATTACGTTTTATTACGTACATTCCGTGGTACACACCATGGTTCTACTGCAGCTTCCTTCAGCCTGAGAGATGAAGTCGTGTTTTAGGCCACTGCCTTGATCAAAATAGATTCAGAAATTGAAGCCTAAATACCTCCAAGAATACAGAATAATTCCAGTAGTATATAGTGATCAGTAGCATCCAATAGTGTGTAGCTAAATCCAGTAATGTCCAGTAAAATCCAGCAATGCCCCGTTATCTCAAGTAGTGTTCACTAGTGCCCACTAGTAGTCTGTATGTTCAGCAGGATCTTGTTGTGTCCAGTTATTTGAAGTGTCAAACATTGGATAATACGTGATTCTGTTCATTAGTAGACCACAGTGGCTACTTGTGTTGAGTAGCTCTCACAGACAGGGGGGAAAAGAAAACCCAGAGCAGAAGCACTCCCTACAAGGATGTTTTAGCTGATAAGAGACATATTCTACACCTTTTCTATAAGTTAAAGGAACAGTACGTAATACTTTTACTTTACAATTACAGCTTCAAATTCATTTTGATGCTCCACTGAGCTGTAAAATGGAGAACAGAGCCTCTGTTTTTGCTTTTTTTGTGTTCAGCACTGCAGAGATGTACTATGTACTTACTCCTTCCCCAGTACAGTGCTGGAAAAAAAATGACACTAGGGGCAGACTAAGAAGCCAAAAACCCAGATCATACGTATTGTTTCTTTAACACAGTTCTGGGGTCTTAATGAAATGTGTTACATGCTCTTGTCAAAATGCCACAAAGATCTAACAACGCAGAACTTCTTGCAAACTTTATAGATTTTCGCTCTATTTATATCTTATTATAATGTATTTATTTATTTTTTGAGTGTGTTGCAGATATGAAATTTGTCAATGTTTATAAAATACAGTCCAGTTGATATTTGAAAACACAGGAAATCTGTCAGTTAAATAAAAGTTCAAGACAGTGAACAAATCACAGTTTCCTCTTTTGTCTGCACTTCTACATCTAATGTCTTCTACGTGGTCAAAGAAATAAACACAATTTCACCCAACATACAATCCTAAATGACATGTAGTTTGTCTCGCAAAAACTTATGTAATGAATGAAATAAACCTCATTTCCAGAAAAGGTGGTACTTCTTGTAAAATAAATATGTGATTTGTTCATTCTCTTGAGCTGTGTTTAACTAATATAACGTGATCATAACGCTAACAAGTAAAGAGCACACTGGTAAATGAAAGTCAGACAAGACACTGAGTTTATAAAGGTTTTATTTAATACTTTTACCAGGATATTTATTTTTGTTAGTGCACATTGGATTATATAAAGAGGATTCATCTACTAACCTAATTAATGAAACTGTTGTTAGAGTTAAACATGTTTTTGAATAATTTATGTATAGTGATATAAAACCTAATAAGTGCTGTAAATTTGCTTGTGATTGTAATGGAATTTTTTATATGTCTCTGTTGAAAGACCCTGTCTGTTTGTTTTGTCTGTATATTCAATTCTAACCATCAAAAAGTGTATGTCAGGTCAGTTTCGAGGTCAGTGCTTTATCAAAAACAAAACATTTTGTCCTACATCTTGTTTATCAAACTGGGATGTCTCTAAGGAAAATAAGCTTGCAAAAATTTAGAGTGATTATCTTATGCTTATGACGTATAAGCTACCTATATAAACTCTCTGTGAAAACATCTTCTTTGTCCATATTCACATAGTGCTCTGTGCTATTGTGTGTTGACCACCTTAAGGTTAATAAACTACTTTCTGATTGCAAATGCTCTGTTAGACTTGCTTATTTCCTCCAGCACAGTGATACCAAAAGTGCTTAATTAATATTGATTCATTATCTGTAAGTGCTTATCCAGTTCAGGGTCGTGGTGGGTCCAGAGCCTACCTGGAATCATTGGGCGCAAGGTGGGAATACACCCTGGAGGGGGCACCAGTCCTTCACAGGTCAACACACACACTCACACCTACGGACACTTTTGAGTTGCCAATTCACCTACCGACGTGTGTTTTTGGACTGTGGGAGCACCCTGAGGAAACCCACGCGGACACGGAGAGAAGGTCCCTGGAGTTGTGTGACTACAACACTACCTGCTGCGCCACCGTGCCGCCCACAAAGTGAACATTCAAAGTTAAAATTAATTGAATTATTTACTATACATCATTGTTTAAATAACACACAGACCATCATTAGACACCCGCAAAAAGATTTTTTTCTTTATTCTTGACTGATATGCATTACATTAACTTTATTTTTGATCAACAAGAAAATCCAAAATCCAAAGAATATGCAGCGGGCAACTTCCGGTTTCAAAACAAATCACGTAGCCTGCGCGCTCCCGACAGGGGATGCTTCTGGCCGCGAGAGGCATCCCCCTGTCGGGAGCGCGCGCGTATTTAGTCCTAAGGGAGGTTAATCGGCGTTTTATGACAAAGCGGGCAAAATGTCCTATTCATTTCCGTCAAAATAAAAATAAATTGCCTTTTCCCAGAGTAGACACACTCTAGATGTTGAGATGTAAGAAAAGGTCTCTTGTAAATAATAAAATGATATAATCTACGTGCACCGTGGCTTTTTCTGAAGTCAGCTTCGACTTATTCTACAACAACGTGTACGTCCATTTTCTGACCACAATGAAACTCCTACATATCCTGTCGCAATTTTTATAGAATATTTAGATTAAACACTGGAAATAAATAGGAATTTAGGACAAAAGCAGCGAATTGTAAATAAAAATACCACTTCATTATTGTATTTGCTAAAATGTTATTTCCATGAAAATGTACACATGCTGCCACTGCGTGAACATAACTGCAATAGTAATAGTTGAATTAGAAAG
This sequence comes from Hoplias malabaricus, assembly GCF_029633855.1. Taxonomy (NCBI): domain Eukaryota; kingdom Metazoa; phylum Chordata; class Actinopteri; order Characiformes; family Erythrinidae; genus Hoplias; species Hoplias malabaricus. The sequence goes on along the minus strand of NC_089815.1, from coordinate 18,376,402 downwards.
AAATGTTCCCAATTTTAGTTCTGGCTACATTACTATTTTAGCCATGAATCTTATACAGTTTTTTTTTATATTGATCCTACATATGTACTGACAGAAACAAACCATATTTGTGTGTACAGAAAGAGTACTACAGGGGGATGCTCTTTAAGGCAGTCCACCTGCCTGAAAAGGCACCCCTCTTAATTCTGGCTACATTACTGTTATAACCATGAAACTTATACTGGTATTTTATATAGATCCTACATGTGCTTGGTATGGACCTGATGTTTGGGTTACGTACCAAAAAAGAAATTACTACAGAATTCTCACCTTACTACCTTATGTTTGGAAGGGAGGCTCGCTACCCTTCAGAAGTCCCTGAGCACTACCAGGTTGGTGAATTTGTTTCAATTACATTTTGAGTAATTGAGGGGTATCTCAATTATATATAGCTATATAATATATATATATATATATATATATATATATATATAGCTTATTTACCCAGGCAGAGAATTTAACCATAGTCTTAGATATTTCAAACATAGAGGTTTCCTTATATAATATATAGGTAAAAAAAAAAAAAAAGAACAGACGATAATCAATTATCATGTCTACCTTGAGTTTGAACACAAATGGCAAACCAGCATCCAGAAAAATCCAGTGCGTTCTCCAGTATTTTATCTTACAAACAAGTCTTAAACAGATCTCACCTACAGTAACCTGTAGCTCAATCTCTGGAAAGAGGGAATAATAACTGGCAGTTGTTCCCACTATTCCAGCTCCACAGTAATAATAATAATTCCTGCATCTTCTTCTCTCACATCCCTGAGGTTCACAGTGACAGCTTTAGAGCTCCTGTCATCCGAGATTGAGAATCGGTCTCTCTGAGACTCTGTGGTTCTGATGAGTTGGGTAAAATGTTCACCATTCTTTTTGAAGAAATACTTTAAATGTTCCAAGAACTCCTCTGGATAGGAGCAACTAATAGTTACAGTGTCCCCCAGGAAGCCGGTTACAGTCCTTGGACTCATGCAACATGGATCTGTCAACCATACAAAATATATCATGCAAGCCTGAAAACACATTAGAGTTTAAAACAAAATATACTCTAATAAGCACATCACACATATGAGGCTGGTTCATACAGCATTTACAGAATTATAAAAGGCATTTGAATTTTAAAGTCACAGTTAAGAACAACAAAATGTAGATTTCAGAGTTAACAGATTAAATAATTATACATTTTTTTTTATAATTGTCGTTTTCACCTGTTTCATGGTCTATTTAAACTCTGCTTAAATTAGCTCTTAGTGAAGTATTGTTTCTGAGTCATTCATGAAAATGGTGCCTTTTGAGTCCCTCTATCCTCTTTAGGTGTATTTTATCTACTGGGCCACACAAATGGATATTTTAACAACTTTACACATACGCTGAAATATCTCTGTTATTACTGTGTATTTTTTATTTTTTGTTTATTTTTTCATGAGAAATGATAGTTTTTTTGTTGACACCACCTATTTTGTCATGTCCGTTATGGCCTTCAATGAAAGAATACTTAGAATAGACCAAATGCAACTATAAAAAAAAGTTCATACATTTTGATATCAACATGAACATCTATCTGTGCTTATTTGTTGGTGATGTTTTTTTTTCCAAAATTATTTGATAATTATTCATTAAAATCACATTATTTAGTTCTGTACCTGAGTAACCCTTCAACACAAATGATCCCCCCCCCCCCCACCTGATAAAAACAATGTTATGATCCATATGGGCATGTACATCAGGAAGTGACATCACTCAAGAATTTGGACAACAGGACACCAAAGACAGGCAAGTGGCTTCCTTCTTTTACTTAGTTTTGGTCATTTATCCTGTGATATTGTGGTCATCAAACTCAATGACTCAATATCTTCACATGGAAAAAAAAGATAAAAATCTATTACTTATGAATAAAGGTTGTTTTAGTGTGTAGTTCTATTCACTATGTAGAGCAGTGGCCATTTTGTGCAAAAATCACAACCCCATTATGTGTTTGATTGTAATGGGGTTATGAGATTGTCACAGGGTTGTGATGTTAAGATTTCGGTTGTTAAGTTATCCAATTATTTGAATTAATTATTATTATATTTGATCAACATTCTTTTACCACACACATGCTGAATGTAATCTATGTTCCATGTTTAAGCTGAGTAAGATGGCACCAACAACAGCAGCAGAAAGGCAGAGGAAGTATCGGACACACCTTAAAAATGATCCAGAAAGAAGGGAGTAGTGATGCGTTGGTCGCGGCTCTTGTAAGTGAACGATGAGAGCTGGTTCCCGTCTAAGACAGAGCCATTTTTTTCTAAGGCTTGTCATTCAACCAATCAGAGAACAACAAGCAAGCTCCAGCCCTCCAACCCTCCAAGCTGAGACACTTGGTTTTCCCGAATGCCAATCTGCCTTCCAAAAAATAGTTGAAGAAAATGTTAAATCAGTTAAATGTTTGTCGACAGTTGTGGTTGTTTTAATCACTACCGTTGAATGCTGCTGTTTTGCACTTTGCAGACTATTTGTTTATTTTATTACCCAGAAATGGATGATTATTTAATTTAATAAGCTATTTTGTAATACCTACCTTTTGGGTTCCATTGGCTATATTTCAGAGTTTACAAGTGATTTTTTTATTAAGGTGTTTAAATAAAAATCCAGTTATTTATACAATTGAATGTGTGAGTGCAATCAGTGAGTTATTACAAGATAGCCATAAAACAATTGGCCATTGCAACACTATTTATTATTTTTAATATTGAACAATAATATTTTGTCCATATAGTCATGTAAAATGTAGGTAATATTGTTCTGTACCAGTGGAAGCAAGGCACCAAACCCCTAAATGCTCTCTAGGTGCCATGGCTGCCCACTGCTCTGGGCATGTGTGTTCACTAGTGTGTGTAAATGTGTGTTTCACTGCACGGATTGTGGGAAATGCAAAGGACAAATTCTTCTGTTTGTAAAAAGCACAGGGATGATTGAGTATTCTAAATTCTAAAAAAAATAAAAATAAAAAATCTAATTTTCCAGTTTTAAATCAATTTCATGGTTTTGTTTTGGCACAGAAGAGGGGCAGAAAAGAAAGAAACAAGCTTAAGAGGCAAAAAGAAGAACTTAAGGAAAAGTAAGAAAACTAAAGAAAATTGAATGAAAAATACAAAAAAGTGCCAACATTTAAAGAAACATTCTGATTCACCATGGTCAAAGGTAAAGCAACTAACTGCACATTGCCCTGTTAACCCTCAAATCAGAAGGACATTGCTTTATCACCAATCACTAATTCAAGATATCAGTAATAAATACAAACAAGCCACCAATGATGGTGAAAGACAGCTGATTGCCAAAGTACAGGGAGGATTATAGAAAAAAAAATACAGGTTGCTAACATTTGCTGGTGAGTCCCTTGGATTTTCAAATAAGCATTTCAAAGACCAGCAGGTTCACTGATGACTTAAAGAAAAGAGTAAATACATTCTAAGAGACGATATCAGTAGGATCACCACAGGAACCGAAGAAACACAAGGAACAAGGTCAAAATGCAGTTTCCTGGTGGACACACTGCAAAATATTTACAGAAGATTTTTAAGGAGAAAACACTTTTTGGGTTCTTAATCCAACAATCTCTGAATGAGACACATGCATGTGTAAATTGCATGAAAATCTGAGCTTTGTGTCTGTGAAGCTCAGCCAGCTGAACCTTACTGAGACTGGTAGTCTGGAACAGTTGGTAGAGATAGTGTGCTGCAACTCGTCCAACAAAAGCTACATGTACGGAGAGTGTGTTCACTGCAGGGACAACAGTGTCCCCATCTCAAGCGCGTATAATAGTATTTCAAATTTATCTTTTACCCAGTGGGTAACAGAAGAGAAGGATAAAAAGAAAAAAGTAGAAAAGGCAACTGTCAATGTGACGTTTAAGAAATCTGTGGAGGGCACACAAGATGACCTCATGGAGCTCTTCCACAGCCACATAAACCGTATCACTTTAACATTAAGTGGCAGTATGCCATCTGCCGTGAACTGAACAAGAACATGTCAAGGGAAGCTGTTTTGATACATACTGACTTTTAAGAAAATTACAGCTGTAAATACAGCTCCCTAGTTGGGAAAGGAGCACCAGATGGTGTTGTGAGAGTCTTAAAAAGAGCAGCTGATATGATGGTGGCAAAGGGCTGTGACATCCCAGATACAGCAGAGTTGTCCAAGGCCTTGACTGAGACAAACGCAACAGTGAAAACGTTTTTTTGTGAAAAGTCAAGATGTTGAGGAAGCAACAGAGAAAAGACCAAAGCTGGTACCAGCTGTTCCTGGCACCATGAGAATTCACCAGGTCATTACTCTGGCTCCAGGAGAACTGATATCTCATGATGTAAGCTGCATGTGCACAAAATGAAAGCAGTTTAACTGCAGTGTTTCAGTTTTGGCCAGAAGATAACAATTGCTATGCCACAGACAGCCAGTGGAGGGAATTCAGAAAAGGAAATCCAGTGGGATAGTCCAGAGCTGATTGGGAAATGGTGTATTTCAAATCCATTCTTCTAGCCACATCAGGATGATACCCTCTGGTACCTGTTTGATGATGTCCTTGAAGTCATTCCAACACCGCAGCCTGTGACAAAGCACCATGTGAAGGTCTTGAAAGAGGTGTGGATCCGACTTACAGGCTGAAGTCCATGAAGCAAGAGGCACATGCATACACACGCAGATATACACTGAAATTATTAAATGTTTGATTAATAATGATCAGTTCTCGAGTTTAATTGTATGTACAGTAACAGGCATAATATGTCCTTTAGTATACCTTTCATGAGTCCTTTAAAAGTATATTTGACCAGATGAGGCTTGGGTCTTATGCCTGAAAACACAGGCCATGCACACTCACACAAATGCACACACGGGCGGACAGACAGACACACACACACAGACTCCACATTATGTTAACATTTGAGCTATTCCGTTTACAATGTTTTGATGTATTTGCCATTGTTTTTAATTTGGGTTAAAAAAACTCAGCTTAACAGCAATTTATATCTGTTGTCCTTCTCAAGTGAGTAGGTCTGATTTTGACATTGGTGGGGACATTCGTGTTCCGAGGCAGCTCTCCTGAATGTTGATGATCTTTTGCATTTGCAGTCCTAATTTCAGGTCATGTAGAACTGATCAAACAAACAAGCAAGTAGTACGTCATGAGGCCTCTTAGAACACCACTCTTGATATAAAGCATTGATTCCAAAGCCACATGGGTGAAGCGTTGTTATTCAGATCATCATCATACTGACATTTGTCACAATGCTGAATCTCATGACTAACATATCCATCATTCTTTAACCTCACCTGTGAATTTCCAGCCTCTCCTTCATCCCCATCCAGCTTCTCCTTCTCTACCTGCTCCTGCCTCCCCTCCTTTACCTGCTCCAGGCTTCCCTTCTTCTACCTGCTCCTATTTGTCCCTTCTACCCTGTTACCCTAGTCTCGATCCTGACACACCCACATTTTCATAGATAATTATTTAAAAATTCATTAAAAAGTAATTTAATGTTTATTGACTTCTGTCTAAAATGTTGAGAGCTGTCATAAGCTTATTGATTTTGGTGAAGATTCTTCAGTTAAACGAGCGCTTTCCAGAAAAGGGACATTTCATGCTTTAGTATAGCAAAAAGGTGAGATTTTTATATCATTTTCTTATTTGCAATTATTGAATTAGTTTTGGGGACATCTGATTAATATGAAAATATTGATTTCTTTAGAAATACGTTCCATGATCTTATTCAGAGAGCTTCCAATTTGTACATAATGGGGTTGAAGAATAACATTGCCCAGATCTTGAAATGCTGACTAATAATAATAGAGAGCTAATGCCTGAGATGGTAAAATATGTTTTTCTGATAGTTAAAATATCCTTAATGCTGAGGGGTATACATACAAATGATATATTTTAGTAAAAGAATGTGAAAATGTCAAAGTCCAATTTGAATCATTCTCTTTTAATGACACTTCTGTATTTCAGTGCATACCACTCATTAGTATCTCTTCTTGTCTTTTCAGGTTTTTGACTTTTGCCATTCTTTTCAGCTTTGTCTTTGGATTCCCCTTTTTGTGCATGTTTGACTAGTTTTCGACCTTCGGCTTGTTTTCCGACTATGCCTATTGGACCAGTGGCGATTGCTCTAAGACTGCAAGGGAAGCTCAGCTTCCCCTAAAATGTAAAAAAATAAGTGATCAAATATATACTGTTGTGTGTACATGTCACTGAATAAATATGCACTACAACGCGCTCAACTTTTGTTCAGAATCAGCTTCTTATCACTGGTAAAGACGCGGCTTTCCTCTCAATCATTCTCACAGTGATTTAAAGAGTGAGGATGCTGAGCGTCCACAGAGTTCAGTAGCGAAGCAGCGAAGTGCAGCGAAATGAGACGAGTCATTGGATAAATGCTGGGCTTTGTCCCGTCCATCGGACGCTCAGCGTCTCTGGGGGTCTATGGGGCAGTGGGCTGGCCTCGGCTGGCCCGGACACTCAGCTTCTGCATGATGATTTTTCTGAGGCTGAATCCCTTTTGATTGACAGCGAAGTGAGCGAATCAGCGATCCTTTGGTGTAAAGATCCGTGGCAGCACAGGCGGACACACTTCACACGGGCCAAGGCCATTTAAGCAGCCTAGCTCTGCTGGCCATTGAGAGGACACTAGTCAAGTCCCTGGAAAAAACGCCTTGTTGGTACGACAGGGTCACAGATCATTTTCTTATAAATAAACTGACACATTTTATGATGTAGGCCGAAATTGAGCTTCCCCTCCTTGAAGGACCAGCATCCGCCACTGCTTTGGACTGTGTGTTTTGTAATAAACCCTTTTTAGCCTCATCTGCACGTATCGTGCTTTGGTCTGAAACTCAGTTCAAATACAGTTTTGATGTGTTTCACAGAGGGTGAAGCCCAGCAATATTTTCATTTGACCAATGAATTCATCAGTATTCATTTTATTTTACAGCTATTATATAATATTAATATGATCAAGTTTCTGAATCTGAATCAATCAATTTTCTGAAAAAACAAATACTATTTTTTTTTAAACCAGATGAATTCATTGTAGAGTCAAACATAACTGTGACATACAAACACTCAACATCTTGCAGTTGCAGTATGTTCTAATCATGCTATAGGTTCTGGTGAATGTTTTGTTAGGGGTCTTGTTTATCTGAGCAGGGAAAACAACCCTAGTCTTGGGCATAGAAAGCAGCAGGTTTACCAACTGAAATACACTAAATACTCAAGTATTTCTATTATTTAGGCCATCCCTAATACAATATAAATGATATCTTACCTGTGTTCACTTTCAGGTTCAAATCAATATTCCACAATCTAGATGCTCCACACTTATATGATCCAGAGTCCTGTAAACTCAGCTCTTTGTGGACCACAGTAAGAATATTAGGGGTGTCGACTAAAGCAATTCTTGAGTCTTTGTGACTCACTATGTTGGGAGTTTGATTATGGTTTATAATCACACAGTCCTTTAGAGTGTTTGGATTAATGCCTTTCTTGCAAAAGTATTTCTCATTCTGTCCAAGTTGTTGGTAGTTGCAGAAGATTATGACAGTGCCTCCTGTGTAGCCAGTCACATCAAAGCAGCCCACTAGACCTGCCAATCAAATAGATAAAAAAAACAGTAGACTTTTTAATCTCCCTAAATTATGAAGTAATTTGACCACAAAATTACTGTTTCTACATATGTACATTTTGAGCACAAATATTTAATTTTAATGTATATTGCACCCAAACTGCCATAAAACAACAACATCGTACTGTGTTTCATGTACAAAAACACACTCATCCCAGGGTCTACCACTAATTGTAAGTAATAGTTATTTAAATTTATTTAAATAATTTAAAAATATGATTCTGACCTGAGATGAGGTAGGTGTAGATGAAAAGGATCTTCATCCTGACTAGAATGATGGCTTCCTTTTTGTTCACCCAAACTCCAGCCGGCTGTTGTTCCAATCCTGTAAGCTTTCTCCCCTGAACATTTCAGAGAATGAATCGGTTGCTGTGTCTTCTTCAGTTGGTTCCTCTTTCTTTGTCAAGAGTCAGAGTTGCTCAATACCACAGCTTCTCAAAGCAGCATCAGTATACATCAGGTTGTCATTGACCAAGAGCAAGGGCGTGTGAAAAAAGGAAAACACTGGAGGTGGGAAATGGTACAGTTAAAAGGAACTCGCTCAAAGTGGTCTTTACAGAAGAAGAAGAAGAAATGAAAGTAGCTAAAACAAAAGTAATGCAGATGCAACAAATTGCACCCAAACTGCCATAAAACAACAACATCGTACTGTGTTTCATGTACAAAAACACACTCATCCCAGGGTTTACCACTAATTGTAAGTAATAGTTATTTAAATATATCTTTAATGGGATTTAATTCCTCCAGACAACACTATATCATCACAGTCATATGGAAAATCAGTTGGTTCTCTCTATTCAGCTGTTATGTGTTAGAACCAAGTATTTATTAATCATAACATGTCATAACAGATCTAGACACTAGATAACTCTTACCTTAGATCTGTATAGGGCCCTCAAAATAATAAAAGAAAAGCAATTCAATAGACTATAGTCTATTGTAAATTTTTCATTTTCTACTCAAAGTTTAAGCCAAAAACCTTAATAAATGGCTTGTTTTATCCCATGTATTTTAGCCCATAGTACAAACCGGATTCCAAAAAAGTTGGGACACTAAACAGATTGTGAATAAAAACTGAATGCAATGATGTGGAGTTGCCAACATCTAATATTTTATTCAGAATTGAACACAAATCACAGATCAAAAGTTTAAACTGAGAGAATGTATCATTTTAAGGGAAAAATATATTGTTTCAACCCTGTAAAGGACTGGCGCCCCCTCCAGGGTGTATTCCTGCCTTGTGCCCAATGATTCCAGGTAGGCTCTGGACCCCCGCGACCCTGAATTGGATAAGCGCTTACAGATAATGAATGAATGAATGAATATATTGTTTCAAAATTTCATGGCATCAACAAATCAACAAAAAGTTGGGACAAGGCCATTTTTTACCACTGTGTGGCATTCCCTCTTCTTACAACACTCAACAGACATCTGGGGACAGAGGAGACCCGTTTATCAAGTTTAGAAATAGGAATGCTCTCCCATTCATGTGTAATACAGGCTCTAACTTCTTTGTCGCACCTTCCTCTTTATGATGCGCCAAATGTTCTCTATAGGTGAAAGATCTGGACTGCAGGCTGGCCATTTCAGTACCCGGATCCTTCCCCTACGTAGCCATGATGTTGTGATTGCTGCATAATGTGATCTGGCATTATCTTGTTGAAAAATGCAGGGTCTTCCTTGAAAGAGATGACGTCTAGATGGGAGCATATGTTGTTCTAGAACCTGAATATAGTTCTCTGCATTAATGGTGTCTTTCCAGACATGCACGCTGCCCATGCCACAAGCACTCATGCAATCCCATACCATCAGTGATGCAGGCTTCTGAATGGAGCGTTGATAACAACTTGGGTTATCCTTGTCCTCTCTGGTCCGGATGACATGGCGTCCGGATGTAGGGCTCCAGTAACGTGTTTTATTTTCCTTCATTCTCCAGTATGGAACGTAGCATTTATCTGAGACCTTTGGGGGGACATGTGCACAGTCAGCTGAGTGTTTGAGGCTGTGAAGCTGATGCCAATGGCCTTGATCCCATTTGCTGAGGTTGCTGTGCAGATACATAGGGGGTCAAAAGCAGGAGCTGTTTGTTTCTGTGTGAATCTGTTTTGTGTTTGACCCTGCTATTTTTTTTGGCCTTTTCCACCTATTGTGAATGTACAGCACCAGTCAAAAGTTTGGACACATTTCATTCAATGTTTTTCCTGTTTTTTATTATTTTCTACAATTTAAATGAATGTGTAAGACATTAAAACTATGAAGGAACATATGGAATTATGCAGTAAACACAAAAGTGTTAAACCAGAATATGTTTTATACTTTAGACTCTTCACAGTAGCCCCCTGTTGCTTTGATGACAGCTTTGCACAGTCTCGTTGTTCTCTCAGTCAGCTTCATGAGGTTGTCACCTTGAACGGTTTTCAGTGAACAGCTGTGGCCTCATCGAGAATTAATCTGTAGAAGTGCTCCATTCTTAATGTGTTTGAGACCATAACTTGGATTGTGCAGAGGTAGGGGCTGGTACACACTTATATACAGTGACTAGCTCTACTCCACCAGTGACTAATAAGATGTGTCAAAACTTTTGGCACCATTTTTAAGAGCCCTGCCAAAATTTGAAAAACAGCTCTGAACACTTTGCTCTGAAGTTGCGCACGTCCTAACCACCCAGAACAACACTCTTCAGAATGAAGCTGCCAAGTGCAGCCATACAGGTTTCTTTAGGGCAATGCTGGGGAAGAACCACTTTTTTGGCTCAGTGAAGAGTAATGAGGTAGAGGGGGCTGATAGTGTATGGTCTGTAGTTAAACACCTATAGACAGATGATCTGAGGTGAGCACAGTTGTGAAGCAGGTGGGTTCTAATATATGGGGATGTATATCATGGATGTTTCCAGAAAAGTGACGTGTAGGAGGAAGTACTATGTAAGTCATTTATAATGACCAGTGAGTTAAAGTACAAATTACATGTTTGTAATAATATGGTCAGTGTGTGGATAAACAACGTAGAAGTTTCCAGTAAGTAGGTTTTTCTAAAGTGGTTAGTCTGCGGGAGTGCAATGTAAGTAGTGCCGGGCGATATTAGTGCAAATCAAAATCACGATTAATTGTACATATTACCACGATTATGATTCATGAACCATTATTTTGTTTTTGTATTTTTTTAAGCTTAAAGTTCAGTGATGAGGCTTGTGCTGTAAATATGCTCCAGTATTAAAGCTGATATCTGTCAGTAAGTCCAGGTGTTTAAAGGTGTTTACTAATAAAGAATCAGTGACCACTACATCTCTGTGTCACACACAGTCCTGCATCCACTAGGGTCTTCTCCCTCATTCCAATCTCCACGGACGTGTATCCTGAACTCTGGCTTGCGCAGACCTGAGACTGCACAATGTACAGACAGAAACCAAACATTAACATCTCTGAGGACATTTTCACAAGAAAATAAAGATGACACGGGCATATTGTCTTTACCCGAGCAGGACTTTCTCCATGTCCTCTCTCTTGGTCACTCTTGTGCTCCTGGGGCTGTTTCTTATAATGAATTTTCCTCCCCTTTCCTCCTGTTCCTCGACGAGTTCTTTTCTTCTTCTGAGGATGAGGGGGTGGACCATCAGCCACTGTTTCATTTTCACCTGTCAGACAAAATGAGAGGAATCAGCTGCACTAATCTCATCTCTAATGCCCAGGGATTCCACCTGGAGCTCTGGGTCTGCTTCTGTTGATGAAGTGATGAGCACTGAGTGTGGGTGCAGCCGCAAAAAGGAACATGGGGTCTTCTTAGGTGCTTGTGTCTCCTACTGCTCTCATTCATCTCTCATAATTAAAAGGTCATATCCCCTCACCCCCCACTCCACACATGACCCTACTTTGGTCAAAATACCAAAGGATCAAACCCCACAGCAGCATTCACCCCTTGTCTAAAGAGCTCTGTTCTTTCAACGCCTGTTCCTTTAAATCATAATAGGTGTCCAGTTTGTTGTCCAGATTTAGAAATTTTAATCTATTACTCACCCAGACCTCGGATGTTATTGAGGCCAGAGTCACTGAGGGGAGGGAGCTCCTCAGCGAGGCCCAGCTCAGCTGTGTCACTCCTCACCATCGTCACACGTCCTGCTGATACAGAGAGAATCCTCGCTGATACTGTCAAGGCCTTGTGTGTCTTAGAGCACAAGTTTTATACAGCAACAGTGCAAAACTGAGTGTTGCCACAGCATATGTCGTATTACATGTAACAAATCTGAATATCACTAATATCACAATATAAATTTGTTTTATAGTTTTAAAAATTATTTACAATATTATTACGATATTATTACAAATGATATGATATGGCACAGCCCTAACCAACATATAAACTTATTAAATTATTATTTTGTCTCTCTGTGAAAGGATGATCTGTTCATTCATTCACTCACCAGTGTGATCACCCAGCTCCTGACTTGTCTGGAATAGGTCAGTGTCAGTAGGTGGAGGGGAGGCTTCAGCCTCGGCTTCAACAGCCGTCTCTGTCACTGACTTCTTCCCTATATTCACACCTATAAACACCATTGGTTTTACAGGATTATTATTTTAATCATCACTAGTATTATTGTTAATATTAGTAACAGTACTATTAGGAATAATATGGGCTAGATGTCAAAGGTTCTGTAAACAATGTCTCATCGATTCTTGTCTCACCCAGAGACAGCAGGGTTGCTTCCCGTATGAGAGCGTCCAGGAACTCTCGGGTCGAGTCAGCCTCTGCTCCAAAGGCCGCTGCGTTTAGGGTCTCCTCCTCTGTATTAACATAAGTAAATATCAACAGCTGTCCAGCAGGGTGTTTGTTCTAGTCTGTGTGTTCAGTTCCTCTACTCACCTAGACGTTGAGCAGCAGTTTATTGAACGAGGTAGTCTAAATATAAATGGGAGACTTTTTAATGTGGTATTTATTTTAATGTGACCGTTTCTATGAGGTGGTCACTTACGGTGGAAGCCTAAATAAAAAGGCTGAATTTTTTGAGTGTGGATTTTTTTAAAGATGGCCTGCAAAATATAATGGGAGACTTTTTAAGGTGGTATATTTTATGTCCTCTTCTATGAAATGACCATTTAATTAAGGTGGAAGCATAAATAAAATGGCTGATTTATTTAATGTGGAATTATTTTTAAGGTTGTGTTTAATGTATCTTAGCAGTCTTTTAAAAGGTTATTTGAAGTGGTCATTTATTTAAGGTGGAAGTCTAAATTAAATGGCCATTTTAAAGGTGGAATTTTTTAAATATGGCATTCAAAATCTATTGGCCATTTTTTAAGTATTCAAGGATATTATTTAAAGTGGTCAGGGCAGCTCGGTGGCACAGCAGGTAGTGTCGCAGTCACACAGCGCCAGGGGCCTGGAGGTTGTGGGTTCGATTCCCGCTCTGGGTGACAGTCTGTGAGGAGTTGGTGTGTTCTCCCCTTGTCTGCGTGGGTTTCTTCCGGGTGCTCCGGTTTCCTCCCACAGTCCAAACACACAAGTTGATAGGTGGATTGGCGACTCAAAAGTATTCATTCACTCACCAGTGGGATCACCCAGCTCTTCAATCGTCTGGTCCAGGTCAGCGTTGGTGTGTTGAGGGACAGCTTGAAAAACTGTCACTGACCCCTTCACTGTTTTTACAAAAACAAACACCATCAGTTTTACAGGATTATTATTGTAATCGTCACTATTGTTATCATTTGGAGGAGGAGAAATTCCTGATTAAACCTGAGCTAAATATCAGTTCTTTATAACAACACCAGTTGCAAAAAGCACTATATAAAATTGCATTCAATTAAATAATATTGAAAATTAATTATTTACATTATATTTACACATATTTACAATATTTGCATGTGTGTTAAATTGTATAATGTTAACCCCAATACTGAGCTCATAATTCTCTTGAATATTTACCCCTCTCACTAATGGTTTAGATATTCTGTACATTGTGATTATTTAATCTACATACTATATACAGTCCCTGACAGAAGTCCTGTCGCTTATCCATGTTGTGGAAACAAAAGCTTATAACCTGACTTTAAATTCATCCATTGGTTTTAGAATTTACTCATATGAAAGCTGAAATCCTCCCAAATGAGGTTTAATTTACGGAAATGAATTTGCTTCACTACAGAAATATTGATCATTTAATGAACACAGAAAGGTCAGATTTTGGCAAGACAAAAGTTGTCGCCCGCAGAAAGTAATGTGAAAATCAAACAAATAATTTACTTCAAATACAAAGATATGTTTCATAACATTGGTGAATGAAGTTGTGGTGTTATTAGAGCCATATTTAATATTTTGTATGACTTCCATGAGCTTGATGGACTGCATCCATGCGGTTCGACAGTGATTCATACAAGTTATTGATGAAGTCATCAGGAATAGCAAAGAATGCAGTTTTATATGCCTCCCAGAGTTCATCAAGCTTCCTCTTTCATCCTACCCCAAAAATGCTCAATGATGTTCATGTCCGGTGACTGGGCTGGCCAGTCCTGGAGCACCTTGATCTTCTTTGCCTTGAGGAACTTTGATGTAGAGATGGATGTATGAGATGGAGCACCATCCTGCTGCAAAATTTGACCCCTTTTATGATTGGGAATGTAAGAGGTAGCTAATACTTCTTGATATTTTAGGCTATTGACATTGCCTTCCACCTTGCAAATGTTTTGCACACCTCATACTGAATGTAACCCCAGACCATGATCTTTCCACCACCAAACTTAACTGTTTTCTGGGTGAATCTTGGATCCATACGGGCTTCAGTAAGTCTCCTGCAGCGTTTGAGGCGGCTGTGGTGTAATTCAACTGAAGATTCATCTGAGGAATTCACCTTCTGCCACTTTTCCAGGGTCCATCCATTTAGCACACACAGTTTTGTAATTGCCTTTTGTTTAGTGCTGGCTTCTGGGCACTGATTCGACACAGGGACACAGGGACTTGAGGTGACCAGGCCTGGTGGAGCTCTGCTGCGGTGGAAAAGGGGCTGGCTTTGGATTTTCTAACCAACAGACGTTCCTCCTGAGCAGTTGTCTTGCGGGGTCTGCTAGACCTGGGCTTGTCAAAAACATCTCCAGTCTCTTCAATTTTTTTTTTAATTCTTTTTTCTTTGTACTTGACGCTGAGATACATTAAAGGTTCCAGCCACCTCTGCAATGGGTCTGGTCTTCAGCCTCTTGATAATCAAGGCTTTGGTTGCAGGGTGGATTTTTGGGTTGTCAGAAGTCAAGCTGCAGGTCAAGTGAAGGTCTGGGGTGCTGGGGTTCTTTTTATACACACCCACTAATTAACCAATCAATTAGTGAGCACAGGTGAGGCTGTAAACTAGTATTGGGTGCATTATATGACAAGGCGACAAAACTTTTGTCTTGCCAAAATTGGACCTTTCTGTGTTCATTAAATGATCAATATTTCTGCAGTGAAGCAAATTTATTTCCGTAAACTAAACCTCATTTGGGAGGGTTTCAGCTTTCATATGAGTCATTTCTAAAACCAATGGATAAATTTTTGTTTCCACAACATGGATAAGCGACAGAACTTCTGTCAGGGACTGTAGTATATTTTTTATTAGTTTGCATTTTAACAAAAGTCTATCAAGCCAATTTAAAAATGTAATGGAACCTCTTTGTATATCATACACTGGAATGGTCCCATTTAGGACCCCAGTTTTTTGATAAAATCACTGTGAATAAATTTCTTACCTGCTGTAAGATTATTTCAGATCTCTTTTACAGCATTGTATTATTAAATCAAGGTTACTCAGGTATTTTTGCTTAATTTTGTCTCAGTTAATCACTGGGCGCATGGCGGGAACACACACTGGAGTGGGCATGGCAGGCCTTCCTTCAGACCTAACCACAGATATTGTTCTTGCTTTTGCTCGGATATTGCTACTACAATACCGAAAAACCTTGAGTGTAGGGGGATTGGGGAGGGGCCATGGGAAGCTGAAAAATAGTGTGGAGTCAACAAGAATGACTCTGTATGTTGTGTCTGGTTTAGAAATTTAAAGATAAGTTAACTCTCCTAACAGGGTGTATGGCCGAACTCATGACAGTTGTAGTCTGAGAAATGGTCCAAATTCAGAGATGGCCCCAGCCATAGCTTGATGTGCTGGCACAAGACAATATTGTTCCAGCCATAGCCTAAGACAGTGGCCAACTTATAACCTCATCGTTTGCTCCAGCCAAAGCCTGACACAATATTCCAGCATTAGCATTTGTAAACCCACTCTTACCTTAGACACACACACACACACACACAGGCTCCTGTTTCAACTCTTACCTCATTTGGATCTGAGATGCACTGCATTGATAATTTTCTCCATTAAAGCTGAAACGTATACTTAGCAAATTAACTTATTATAATTTAAAATCATTAAAACTACACTGAGAAATTATAATAATAAAACATTGTTTCCTCTATTAAATATCACACTACACATCTCAAAATAACTAGCTAGCATTCATTCATTGTCTGAAACCACTTATCCAGTTCAGGGTCTCAGTGGGTCCTGAGCCTACGGTGGAATCACTGGGTGCAAGGCGTTAACACACCCTTGAGGGCGCACCAGTCCTTCAGACTG
This sequence comes from Hoplias malabaricus, assembly GCF_029633855.1. Classification (NCBI taxonomy): domain Eukaryota; kingdom Metazoa; phylum Chordata; class Actinopteri; order Characiformes; family Erythrinidae; genus Hoplias; species Hoplias malabaricus. The sequence continues at coordinate 18,360,118 of NC_089815.1, read as the reverse complement.
CTTGCATTTTTTTTGTTATTTAATTTTTTTATTGGGCGGCACAGTGGCGCAGCAGGTAGTGTCGCAATCACACAGCTCCAGGGACCTGGAGGTTGTGGGTTCGATTCCCACCCCGGGTTACTGTCTGTGAGGAGTTGGTGTGTTCTCCCCGTGTCCACGTGGGTTTCCTCCGGGTGCTCCGGTTTCCTCCCACAGTCCAAAAACACACGTTGGTAGGTGGATTGGCGACTCAAAAGTGTCCATAGGTGTGAGTGTGTGAGTGAGTGAGTGAATGTGTGTGTGTCTGTGTTGCCCTGTAAAGGACTGGCAGATTCCTTGCAGCAAACTGTGCAAGAAATGACAATACAAGACTCATAACACTACAATACACCAACACCTTTAACATGAATAGAACTGTATGTTGCTCTGGACGAGAGTGTCTGACAAATGCTGTGAACGTAAATGTCTCAGGCAATGGCTGAAGCAATATCTGAGGCTATGGCTGGAGCAATATCTGAGGTTATTACTGGCACAATCTCTACTTTAGGCCAATGCTTTGCGTTATAGCCTGCTTTTAGTGTGTTCAATACATTTATCTAATCAATACATTTGAGGCATTAGAAAAATTAAATGGGAGCATGCTCCTAGTGACAGTAGAAATTACAAATCAATGATGAGGAATGCACCCCTAGCATATGTGTACAAACCAGATGTTACAAGATTTGTTGTATTTGTACTCTCAGGCATTCACTACTAAATTCAGTGATACTGAACTTGAAACGATTGTTCAATAAAGGTCTATTTAAATATGGTAGATGCATTAAAAGCTGAATACTAGTGCTATAATAAACTGTCTCAGAACAAGCAAGCTGTAATGACTCATATTTAGATTTTCATTCATTATTTTCAATGTAAAACACTAGCCTCTTTAAAGTAACTGCTACAACTGTTAAAGACCATAAGGTTTTCTCTTTCTAGAGTTCTCATGCATTTTTTACCGACACATCATCATGTATATCAGTGTGAAAAAGAACAATCCACAGAAATGCAAATTCATCTTTGTGCAAGTTTAGAAAAATGAATTTGAGGCTGGAGCTGGAGCAATCTCTGTTATAACTAAAGCAATCTCTGAGGCTAGAAGTGGAGAAGACTCTGACAGTAAAACTTAAGCAATTTCTGTAGCTAGTAATGGAGCAATGTTTGAGGTTGGAAATTCAGCAATTTCTGAGACAGTGTTGTGGTGGAATTCAAATGTCCATTTAACAAACAAATGGATGAGTATCACCATCATCATCATCATCCACATCTTTTCCGTTAAATCCATTTCAATGTTGTGGTGGCAACAGGTCGAGCAAAGCAGGCCCAGAAGTCTCTGTCCCCCACAACTTCCACCCATTCATCCTGGGGGATCCCCAGGCATTCCCAAGCCAGCCAGGAGATAAAATCCCTCCAGCGTGTCCTAGGTCTGCCCCGGGGCCTCCTTCCAGTTGTACATGCCTGGTATACCTCCAGTGAGAGGCATCCAGGAGGCATCCTTATCAGATGCCATACTACCTCGGCTGACTTCTCTCAACGCAAAGGAGCAGTGACTCTACTCTGAGCTCCTCCCTAATCACTGAGTTCCTCACCCAATCACAGAGATTTCGCCTAGCAACCCGTCAGAGAAAGCTCATTTCGGCCACTTTTATCCATGATCTCGTTCTTTCAGTCATTACCCAGAGCTCATGACCATAGGTGAGAGTGGGGACATAGACTGACTGGTAAATTGAGAGCATAACTGCAGCCTCTGCATCTAACCTACAGTCAACCTCACAATCCCTCTTCGCATCACTCGTGAACATGATTCCAAGATATTTGAACTCATTCACTTGGGGTAGGTTCTCCATGATGCCAAGGGTTCTGTCTCCCCTGTTCCGTGCCCAATGGGCATTGCACTGCACCCCTACTCTGGATCTTGGTGGTCCCACATGATCTTCCCACATTGCCTTTTCAGGCTAAGCCTGGTGTGCATTTCCCGTACAACGATGGCGCTATCAATGAACTAACGTGGTACGATGTATCGTTAAACTAACCAACATCTGAAGTCCAACCGTTTCCCAAAACCGTCATACTTTGTTAGTACCACAGAAGTTGGAACCATGTTGGTTTAAACCACCATAGTCCAAACTACAATGGTTCCAGACGTGTTTGGTCTGGCTTTCAAAAGACTTGCAAAAACTCATACATTTTGTAAAATTATGCGAACATTTGAGAAATTTCTCATATTGTTATCATATATAATCAACAGCAAAAAGAATAATGTTACTTGAATTAAAAATAAATGCATATTTTAAAATAAAACCAAAGAAATACAGGGGTTGGACAATGAAACTGAAACACCTAGTTTTAGACCACAATAATTTATTAGTATGGTGTAGGGCCTCTTTTTGCAGCCAATACAGCGTCATTTCGTCTTGGGAATGACATATAAAAGTCCTGCACAGTGGTCAGAGGGATTTTAAGCCATTCTTCTTGCAGGATAGTGGCCAGGTCACTACGTGATGCTGGTGGAGGAAAACGTTTCCTGACTCACTCCTCCAAAACACCCCAAAGTGGCTCAATAAGATGGGAGATGTTCAACTTCACTTTCATGTTCATCAAACCAATCTTTCACCAGTCTTGCTGTGTGTATTGGTGCATTGTCATCCTGATACATGGCACCACCTTCAGGATACAATGTTTGAACCAATGGATGCACATGGTCTTACTGGTGCAATGTGCAATTAATGAAGAATGGCCACCAGGCTGCTCCAATTTAGCCATGAAACCTCCCACACTAAAATGACAGGTGTTTCAGTTTCATTGTCTAACCCCTGTATAAAATATATGTATATAATTCATTATCTGTAACTTGCTTATCCAGTTCAGGGTCACGGTTGGTCCAGAGCCTACCTGGAATCATTGGGCGTAAGGCAGGAATACACCCTGGAGGGGGCACCAGTCCTTCACAGGGCAACAAAAACACACACACACATATATATTCACTCACACCTATGGAGACTTTTTTGAGTTGCCAATCCACCTACCAACGTGTGTTTTTGGACTGTGGGAGGAAGCCGGAGCACCCAGAGGAAACACATGTGGGTTGTGGGTTCGATTCCCGCTCCAACTACACAACTCTCACAACAACTATGGTTTTGAGAGCGGGTTGTGGGTTCGATTCCCGCTCCAACTACACAACTCTCACAACAACTATGGTTTTGAGAAACACCTGTGTCGTTTAACAATGGTTCAGACTATGCAAGTTACCAATATAGTTACCTTGATAGTTCCTACGACTGTTTTGAGAAACACTTGCATCGCAACTTCATTGTTCCAACTATGTAAACTGCTAATGTAGTTAGCAATTATGCTTTTGGGAAATGAACCCCTGGCCGGGACACGTGGGCTTCCCAGCCACCAGGCACTCTCTGTCGGACACTATCCCCAGACCTGGCTCCAGGGGTAGGTCCCTGTGACCCTCTCCCGGGCAGGGTACAATTTTTCTAATTGTTGTGTTTATAATGGATGAGTATTACATTCTTTTGTTCAAATGAGCAAAGTTTTTTTGAACATTTCTAAAACCAAGCACTTTAACATTTTATCAAGTAATCGATACTTAATAAAGGGCATCGCTGGGAACTAGATATTTATTTATTGGCTTACATTTCTATAAGGGTCCAACTGATAAAATAGTAACGAATTCACAGTCTCGTTTATTTTGAGTAACACCTCACTCTGGTGTTCTGGCTTTAGTAATTTGGAGATTTTGTCCATTGTCTTGTAAAGTTAAACCTAAAGATGTGCAGATATAATTTACTTGTCAGAAAGTCAGTAACGGTGAGATGTGTCCATGTATTCATGTCATTATAGGGGCAGACAAGATGACTTTCTGTTTGTTAAATACATTGTAAAAAACAAAAGGCTGGGTCACAAAAACATTCTCAAACATAAAGAGGCTATGATAAATATTACCTCAACCACGTTCAACATATTTCTGTTCGAGGCTCCAGTAAAACTCTGAGCTGTACCGTGGTGGATGGTAGACCTACTGCACTGAAGCGGCGCAAGTGTGTCCCAATTCAGCTCTCAACTCTCAGACCCCTTGAACACTTAAACACACATTTTTCAGGTCCCAAAAAGAGTCCAGGGAAAAGAGGACCTCTGATCACCGCCAAACAGTTCCAAATTTAGTTCACAAACTGGAATGTGAAATATAGCTGAACTAACAACAGACAGTGTAATGGTGTAGTGGCGCCACCTTAAGTTCTGTCTGTGAAATACAGCTGAATTAACAGTTCTTATTCGCACATGTGCGTTTCAAAATTAGGTATCAGTCAGTCAGTCAGTCAGTAAGCACAAATGCCTCTTCTAGACAGGCAGTCGGACAAAAACATTGTAACGTTTAAATAGAAGATAATTGGAAGATTGTTTAGATTTGCTGTACATTTGTTGGTCTACCACAACCCTGAATTGAATATGCGGTTTCAGACAATGAATGAACAAATTTCTTGGTCTGCTTACTGTGAATATTACAAACTTTGTTTTCAAAAAGATGCGACATTTTATAAAATGCAATAAAAAGAATAATCTGTTATTGGTTAATTCCCTTGAAACTTTATGTAATTGACAAAAGTACAAAGAAAAGATGTCCAATGTTCTTACTGAACAACTTGATCTAATTTTCTAATTATTAACAGATTTAGAAATTGATGCCTGCAACACATTCCAAAAAAGGTGGGACAGAGGCATGCTTTTCACTGTGCTACAACATCTGCTTAATCATTTGGGATCTGAGGATACCAATTGTTAAAATTTTGTAAGTAGAATTTTCACCTATTCTGACTTGAGACAAAACATCGTCTGCTCAACAGTCGGTGGTCACTGCTGCTTGATTCTGCGCTTCATGATGTGCCATAGAAGACAGATTTGAACTGATGGCACATGTACTCTGTGACTACGAAGCCATGTTGTTGTAGCATGTACAAAATGAGGCCTCACTTTGTTTTGCTGAAATAACCATGGACTTCCCAGAATGACACATTGCATTGATGGCAGCATATAACTTTCTAAAAACCCATTGTTTGCCACCACATCAATGGAAATTTCTGAGATATATAAATCACCCATATTGTGGTCACAGATGCACCCAACATACCTTGAGGGATGTAAGCTTTTGCACCGATCACTGATAAGAGTCGAGATGTTTCATTTGATCTTTATTACAAAGAAAACAATGTTAGTTTTTCTTTAAACAAACCGAAACATGGACTCCTCTGACCACAGCACATCTTGCTATTTGGACCATAATTCTTCAAAACGGTGTGATGTGATACTTAATACATTTTTCACTATTATTTTGCCCCTGTCCTAACTTGTATTTAGTGTTTTGCAGATTTAACTTTTAAAAATGTTTTATATTTACAAACACCTCTATGGTTAGTCATTGAAAGTCAATTAATGAAGCTTCACTATAATTAAAAAATAAAACAAATATTCAAACTTTTCTGAAAATGGGGCTTGAAACTGAGTATAAGGCATTGTGTATTTTCATTTTTTGTTTGATTTCAATATGAAAAACTGCTGAAATACATATTATTTTGATTAAAGTGATATATGCATATTGATCTGGGGAAAAATTGCCTTAAATGCATTTACTGATGTTATTTGAACTAATTAATCCTAGTGTGCAGCCAGCTGCAATAATTCTACAATAATATATCTGCTGTAAATTGACATATATTTTAAGAGACATTTAGAGTGTGTGATCATAAGCTCTTCAAGTTTTTTTTACACTTAGCTGGTGTTGATGTTGGAATAATAAATGGCACAGAGGCTAAACCCCACTCCAGACCCTATATGGTGTCTCTCCAAAGAAATGGACGACACACATGTGGTGGCTTCCTTGTGTCTCAAAGATTTGTCATGACGGCTGCGCACTGCTATAAGTGAGTTGTTGTTTTCTTTCTTTTTTTTAAATCACTGTATGTAAATACAAATGTAATGATGTAAAATGCATTTTAATGCTTCAGATTTAAGTTGTTTGTCTGGCAAATTTTAGACAATACAGATGCTTCGAAGGCAGCCCCCCGCAGGCCCCATATTATTAATTGTAAAATGTCATATTTAATGCAATGTTTTGTTCATCATTACATGCTACTATTACCAAATATATTCAGTCAGTTAAGCTTCAACCAATTTGGTGTCAGCAGAAACTCGGAGATCACAGCAGTGCTTGGTGCTCATGATCTGTCAGACGAAGGAGAAGGTGCTTTGCGCAAGGAAGTGGAGACTTACTATGTCCATCCAATTTACCAAACTTGGCAAAACTTGGACTATGATATCATGCTCTTAAAGGTAAGAAACAACAGCAATGATAGTAATAAACTCAAACACCATGAGATGACGGGCAAATTTTAGGCCCACGACAAGACCCTTAAGTTAAAAAATGGGCACATAGATTAAAATTTTAAGGTACAACACAAAAATGATGACTATAGCAACCAAGTTTTAATCAGAACATGCCAAGGAATCTTACAATAATCTGAATCATATTACATGATAAATGTTTGCCTTCAGTGTAAATCCCTCAAGACACATATTTTAATAATCATTAAAAATATCACCAAAACAAAAAATATTGTAAAGACCTTGAAAGAAAGATAGGTATTGAGACACAGCCATGTGAGCAGTAATTGAGCAAGGGTACAGGCAGTATTTGAGCCCAACACAGAAGCAAGTACCATGAAACATACCAGCCCTCCATAACAACTCCAAGCACAACATAAACTCCCAAACTAGGGATCCAGAATTCAGCTTCAGCCCCTTGTGATGACTCAGGCATCAGGAGTCCAGGAGTCCTCACTTGCCTTGTCAAATTTGTTAGTGCTGTCCAAGGGTGCTGAGCTGTCTAGTAATATAGAATAGAATGAACGCTGATATATATAGAATGAACATTGATATATATAGAATGAACTTATCAAAGTTCATTCTATATATATCAATGTTCATTCTATATATATCAGCGTTCATTCTATATATATCAATGTTCATTCTATATATATCAATGTTCATTCTATATATATCAAAGTTCATTAAATATTTCCTGTTTGGCTTGCTATACATATTCATATATATATATATATATATATATATATATATATATATATATATATATGAATCAGAAAACATGTATCTCATACTACCAGCCTGGTGTCATATTTTGGTTTGTGGGGACATTAATGGTTTGGACTGGCGCAGTGCACTTGTAGACCTTGGTTCATTAAGATAAAGATTCATCATTGCTAAATACAGTTCAGTCAGTGTATTACTATTTATGTGAACAGACACTGAGACAGTTGCAGTGTAATGTTTAAACTTTCTGGCATTGCTACAGCTCAAGGAAAAAGTACCACTGGGCACAACAATCACAACAATCCGCATCCCCAAAAAAGAGAAGGACATCCCAGTCGGTACAATCTGCAGTGTAGCTGGATGGGGACGAACCGGTGACAATGAGTCCACAAGTAACCGTCTGATGGAAACAAGTATCAGAGTCATAGACTGTAAGAAGCACTATGTAAATAAACAGCGAGTGTGTGCAGTTCATCCAGGAGGAGCATGCTTTGTAAGTAAAAAATGCTGATGTATGCGTTTCTTCTCATAAATATTGTTTTGATCAGACTTAGCAAATTAATCATGCGTCTACTTGTTGTCCACACCTTCTGAACTACTGCTGGTCTCAAGGCTACTTTGAGCATATTTTACTGCAAACCATTTACACAATTCGTAAAATGTAAATGAAATATAATTAACACTTGTAATTGTGTACTAATGATATTTGTGAATGTTAATGTGAATTTCTGGCACCACAAAATATGAAAAATCAAGCTTATAAATTTCCATATAACCCTAAATGCTATCGCTAACACCTAAATCTAAAACCTAAATCTAAAACCCTTAAACTTAACCCTAAATGTAACACTCATAGGCAGTGATTTAACCTCTGACCACTAGTAGGACACTAATGCCCTTGTGTGTTGTTAACAGGGAGACTCCGGAGGTCCTTTAGTGTTTAAGAACACTGCAGTGGGTATTGCATCCTTCATTACTGGTACGTGTGAGGAACCCCAGGGTCCAAATGGTTTTGTCAAAATATCTGCATTCTTGCCCTGGATCAGTTCTATTCTTGACTGTGTGTAGCCCACATTTAACAAATGAGCAAAGCCAGACCATTTGGCAGATTTTATCTCAATAAAAGCACTTTTCTCAAGCATGATTTCTCTTGTCTCAAATGTTGTTGTTTTTTTAGCTAATGAACTAAATGCAGCAAAAAAGCAATGTTTTTAAACATTTAAAAAAAACATAAATATGAAGCAAGCAGGTTTTCTGTGTGTCTGATTATTCTGATGTCTAAATGATATCTAAAATGTGGACTTACCTATTTAGTGACTTCATTCACAGTAGAATTGCAGCACTGTGGCACTTTGTGCTCAATTCTACACTCTCAGAAAAAAAATTACAGGTACATTATTTTCACTAAAAGTACAAAATGAAAATATACTTTTAAAGGTACAACAGTGGTTTTAAAGTCCAGTTATGTTCTCTAAGGTACATTACATTGTTTTCTAGAAGGAGGGCTGAATATTTGTAACCTTTCATTACAGGTCTATTTAAATTATAATACGTTTTAATTCTCAAAATAACTCAACAAAAGTAAATCAACACAATTTTGGAATTTAGACTTATAATGGAGGGACGGCACAGTGATGCTGCAGGTAGTGTCGCTGTCACACATTTTGCAGGGTCCTGGGGTTGTGGGTTCTGAGCCCCACTCTGGGTGACTGTCTGTGAGGAGTGTGTTGTCCCTGTGTCTGCATGGGTTTCCTCCAGGCACTCCGGTTTCCTCCCACGGTCCAAAAACCCATGTTGTTAGGTGGAAAGTCTGTGGGAAATTATTCATAGCTGTGAGAGTCTGATTGACTTGGTGTGTGATCTCATCACAATATGAAATGACATGTAAGGAGAAATGACAAGAGAAAAACTTTCAGGTTTTGCAAACAGGTAAGAAATTTTAAGAATCACTGTGGCAGGTCGTTTGCTACATGTCATGTTTAAATCTAGAGCAGTTTACTCTGAACTCAGGATAAAAATAATTAAATTCTGACACCAGAACTGGCTGCAGAAATACACACAATTACTTTATTTAAGAATAAGTCCTTACCAGTATTAATCTGAATTAGCCTGCACCAGCCCAGGCAACAACTGAAATTCCCAGATAATTCATTGCTTTTATATTTTTCAAGGAGGGGCCAACACCAGACCCATAATCATTAATAGTGTCATATATATATATGACATGACATATATATATATATATATATATATATATATATATATATATATAAAGTAACTTAAAGTTATTTTTGTGCCAGACAGGAGTTTGAATGATTCAAATGGCCTGGATGTATGGAGGTGAATATTGCATTCTGATTACAACTCTTCCATGTCTTTCTCTTTCAGACAGTGTTGATGTTGGTATAGTGAATGGCACAGAAGCTAAACCCCACTCTAGGCCCTATATGGTGTCTGTCCAGACAAGTGAAGGGCACAAATGTGGGGGCTTCCTTGTGTCCAAAAGATTTGTCATGACAGCAGCACACTGTTGGAACAAGTAAGATTGAATTAAGTGTTTAATGTTTACTCATTATGATAATAATTGGAAATATTTACATACAAGAGGCATATTAATACACATAGAATATTTGTAGGCAATTTACTACTATGTTATTAAGTAGTAATAAAGGTGAATATAGACATCTCCAGAGTGCTTACTTCAATGAATTTTAAGTGCCATTAAAATGCCATTATTCAAATAATGGCATTAATTGTGCATAAAATATGAACAACAAAAAATAACAATTAACACTTAATGGATCAGAGGTAAAGCAGCAACAGTCCAATGGTCAGTTACAGTTAAAGAGAAATTTACTGCATCTCAGATCAGCTTCTAACATCAGCAGTACCATTCTAACAAGCAGGGAAATTAACCCTAGTAATGTGGTTGGGGGACTGTGTAAAATCAATGCGTTCTACTTTATATAGTAACAACTTCCTACAAAAATTACCCTCATTACTCTGAAAAAGCTGTTAACACATAATGTGAGATACAGTAACAAAAACTTTTTTTGTTTGTTTTTTGCATTGATAGCACTGATAGCATGTACATTCTTAGTATCTTGATGACTACTTATTAGTTTTTGAGGTAATAACCCAAATATTCCACAAATTTATGAAGCAGTAACAAGAAAACTAACATAAAATGGTTACATACAACTTCTAAACATTTACTACAGATGTGTAACATGTAAACACTATTTTATTTACTTCTGTTCTTCTTTTATTTACTTGTATTTACTTCCTTTTTATAATCAGTTTCAAACAGTCCTGTGCTCTACATTAATCCTCTCTCTCACTAGCCTATTGCATATTATAAAATCATAACTAGAACTCTAGTAGTAAATTCAACCTTGTTACTGTTTAATTATGTAGTAATAAGCAGCTATTTAAATATTTTCAGCTTGATTAATAAGTTAGCAGCTATTTGTTGCATAAGGTTTTATACCGAAATAGTCATGAGCAAATAAATGTGTTAATCATTCATTATTTATCCTAGTCTTTAATAAGTAGTAAAAATGTGGTAGTTTAATACCAACTAGGCGTTTCTTGCTAGAAGAATTTGTTACTCCAGGGTATGTTGTGTTTCTGTAAATTTTTAATGTGTTGCAGTGACACCAATTAAATCTAAATATCTGGTATGCTCATCTAAACAGGAAATTGATATTCACAGCTGTCCTCGGTGCTCATGACCTGAAAGACAGAAAAGAACGCTCTATAACAATGCAAGTGAAGAATTACCATGTGCATCCGAAGTACCTTGACAATAATTCATTTGACTATGATATCCTGCTTTTAGAGGTAAACAGCCACTTCATCTTTAATAGCTACTTTAGTTGAAGTAACTAAACAAAGTAAAACTTGACTCCAACTATAAAAATACATGCATTGAGTTGTCAAGGTTTTGTCTTAATCAAATAGCCTAATAATTGGCCTTTTGTATCATAAGAATCACATTGATGCAATATAACATCTGTTTGACCTTGATGATAATTCAACAAATATTGATCATCTCACAGTTACAAGGAACTGTCAAAAAGAGTCGAAATGTGAAGTGGATCTCCATCCCTCGAAAACCAGAGGACATCAAAGCCGACTCCAGGTGCAGCATAGCTTGTTGGGGGCAAAAAGGAACCTATAAAGGCTTAAGTAGTCGCCTACTGGAGACACAGGTCAGTATCATAGACCAGAAGAAATGCAACGATCTCTGGGACAAGCCTCTAAGCCAAAGAATGGTGTGTGCAGCTCATCCTGGAGGAACTTGCTGGGTATGAAAAAATATGGTTTATTGAATAGGTCACCTTCTCATATCTTGAATTAATGAGAGTCAAATCTAGCCGGATGATAATCTGTTCATTTCTTTGTTTTTCACAGGGGGACTCTGGGGGTCCTTTGGTGTGCAACAATACAGCAGTGGGTATTGTTTTTTTTGGTGATGCGTACACATGTGACAATCCTAAAAAGCCAGATGTTTTTACCAAAATATCTGAACTTTTGCCCTGGATAACGTCTGTACTGAGAAAGTATTAGCTTGCATTTACACTGAAATTGAAGTGTCTTCATAGATTTCTTCCAATAAAATCATGTCTGAAGTGTAATTTTCAAAATGATGTTCTTGTTTTGTTTTGTTATTTCTCCTATTGTGTAGATCACAACTAACATGTAAAGTAAAATGTCAGTTCTGCACGTTTTTCAGACCAGAACACTAAACCTTATTGCTTCAGCATTAACCTCAGTTATTGCTCCAGTTTCAGTCCCAGACATTGTTTCAGCTCTAGCCTCAGAGATTGCTCCAGACATGGCCTCAGAAATTGCTGTTGGCCTCAGCCTCAAATGCCCAAAAAGAAGTACATGAGACATCAAGACTGGGATGCAGCTATATCAATAAAGTAGTTGCCAATTTCACCCATTAGCCTAGTACTGATTCTTTTCAGACTGCTGCTAATACAGCACCACAGGACAGCTCAATATATGTTTTAGGATAATACAGACTTCCCAGGCCTGATATGCTAGCTAATATGTGTCCACCCTGGCTAGTATTGTGCTCGTGATGGGGAGAGTGTGGTCATCCTATTCACCCAGAGAGTCCTGACCGTAGAGGGCATCACTGGGGTCAAAACTTAGACCAGGTTTGAGAGGGGCATGTCAGCCATGCTAACTTATCAGGTGTTACATCCATGAGCTAATCACAGATGTATTGTGTGCTACACACTGTTCATGAACATCCTATCTTCCCCCATGTTTGGAATTTTCCATTCACTTTCAAAATAACACATTCCGTTTTGTTCTCATAACAAACTACATCTGCATTAACAAACATATTTATTTATTTATTTATTATTTTTTAATGATTGTCCAGACTTCCAAATCTGCATTGTTACACTGAGGGTGTCTAGAGGGCGCTAGTGAGCGTTAGCTTTGTAATTCACTCATTCTCCCAGAAGATGGAGCCACAGAAGGGCTTGAGGAATAGCTCATTACCTAGACCAAGAAAAAATAAGAAGATAAGAGGATAAAGGTATTATGAATTATAAGCCATTTTACAGCACTTCTAGGTGTGTTATGTAATTTTGACACAGAGTTAAAAGCTAGCTGGTGTTTTCATCATCTTCACCATGTTCTTATCCACGTAATCCATTTCAGGATCAAGGTTGGTGTTTTCAAATGATGTCAATATTTAAAAAAAATGATTTTGGGATAAAATCTTGATAGAGATAGATGATCCACTAATGCTATAATTGGATGGTTTATAGATAAGGACCCCACTTTTTGTTTTGTCTGGAGCTTTGTTACTGACAACTAACCCTGAATGTCCACATAGTCTTCACCACATTACTTTATGTTGATATAATTCACTAATATTAAAATTAATACAGTCTGTTTCTGATTGATTATAATGTTGAAATATCATTTAATGATGTTGTCATCGACAGGAACATCACAGAAGACGGCCGAGTCAGGGTTATCTTCGGTTTGGTCTTATCTTCATTCCTGAATGAAGTAGATGATGACAAGCCGGACAGTTTGAGCTGAATCTTAATTGGCTGGTCCAGCATAAATCAATGTAATATCAAATGTGTCCAGGTGATGAAAAGATACCTTAAAGCATGTAGCACGGGAGGAAAAACATACCTCTCCAGCTCCAGTCTGTGAAAAAGCAGTGCGTGCTACTGCCTGGTTGCATTGCTTGGAAAATAGCACAGGCCACATGGTGACAAAAGACAGAGAGCATGTATTTCTGGGCATAATCTCCACACACACACAATCATCTTTTTAAATCTATTAAATCTATTTAACACGGCTCATATTTCATTTTAAGGGATTGTTGTAAGAATATTCAAAGACACAGCAATCAAAAGATTCAAACCCCTGACAGGTGAGCAGTCAGTGAATGTCGTTCATTCTCTTGTTACAGTGGCACCTGTTGCAGCAAGTGAACAGTCAGTTCTGGTGACGTTGTTGAAACAGTACAAATGGGCAATGTATGAATCTGAATGATTTTGACAAGGGTCAGTCTGTGATGGTCATATCGTTTTGGTCTGAGTACTTTTACAAAGTCTCGTGTGGTGGTCCTTGTATGCTGTTGTTTATACAATAAAGTTCAACAATGAACTTTTTATCTCCAATTTAATTAATCATTACATATGTGTTTGTAACATTTATTTATCAAGGATAAAAAGCAAAGAAGATATATTTAAATAAAATGACACAAAATAAATTGTTTCCCCCAAAATCAATTGTATCCACTCTGCGACTTGTAGCTTCAGTTCTTTTCAGGGGACTTGCAGTCAGTTTGAGCATTAAGTGTTCTTCTTTATTTGTGCTGAAGCCAGCAGTGTTGCCCCAATGGAATTTAGAAAAATTCTGTCTCAGAGGACGTATATACTATTCTCCATTATAATTTGGTAGCTTTGTTTGACTGGAAACCACATTTAAATAGCACGGTCTCTTTTGGCTTTGTAAGCAATGACCAAATAACCAATGAGCATTAAATAAAGTCACAGTGTCCACATGCACAGTCAATTCCTGTCACTGAAATAAAAAAGAAGGGACAACGGGTGAACTGGCTACAGGGTCATTGGCTCCCAAACCTCATCGCTGCAAGAGGGAGTGAAAAGAGTCAGCATGGGTCGATGCATATCCTCTATTAATTCTTGAGTCAGTTCCAGTCATCTGCCAATCTGCCTTTTCACTAAATAAAGTGAAGAAAAAGGGAGGGGAAAAAAGTATATACAGAAATTTGAGATCTCCAAAAATGTGTGCATTCATAACCAAACTCAAAAGCATCCTACAAATTTCCAACATTTTTGCACTGATTCATTATGATTCTATTTAGAATTATATGAACATATATGGGCAGCATGGTGGCGCAGCAGGTAGTGTTGCAGTCACACAGCTCCAGGAACCTGAAGGTTCTGGGTTCAAATCCGCTTCTGGTGTCTGCATGGGGTTAGTTCACTGTGACCCTGAACTGGATAAGCGGTTTCAGACAATGAATGAATGAATAAATATATTAAATATCTGGAGCTTAGGGTTCAGTTTAGGATTTTGTTTATTGTTATGGTTAAAGCAGGTTTTGCATCAGAAAATCACTTAAACTCTCAGAAAGTATTAGCTAAATTTCATACACATTGTATAAATCTTGGGAACTCTCTCATAGTCAAGTATTTACCAATTCCCGTTGAGACCAGGCTGATAAAATGCAGATTGAACAATCTTATAAAACACTTTTTTGATATTTTAGTGTTCCCTTTATTTTTTTGAGTGATATGTACTATGGATAGGTTATAAACATAGAAAAATATATATCTTCCGCACTGGTGATCACGCTTTAATATCTTGTGATCATCTTTTTGTTGAAATGAGAGTGTAGACAGTCCCTTGCTATTGGACCATCCGTTATATCCAATTAAGACCTAAGTGCTTAACTGAGTGGTTAGTGGAAGTGGGCAAAGGCAAATGACAATTGGAATTGAAATACAGCTCAGAATATAACTGCCGCAACATTTTAGTTGAATGAATAATGTATAAAAGCAGTTAAACAGTAGCTTGGAAAATGATGCAATTCACATCCTTGAATGACTGTTCTTTGTGCTCAACCATTGCATTTGGTGGCATATACTGTAACCTATATCACACTGTAACATTTCTATGTTTGTTTAATGCATTTTAAACATTTATTTGATCAGATTTCAGTTTCTGTATTCAACCAATTGTGACCTTAATTCTGCTTGCGATTTCAGCCAAGAATTTTCATTTTGGTGCATCACTGACAGGAAGTTTAATGACAAAACCTCTGTTTTCTGTTTTTCAGCCAGTGTTAAAGTTGGCATAGTGAATGGCAAAGAGGTTATACCCCACTCCAGGCCCTATATGGTTTCTGTCCAGATTAATGAAAAACACCATTGTGGTGGCTTCCTTGTGTCCAATCAGTTTGTCATGACAGCTGCACACTGCTATAAGAGGTAAGATTCAGTTTATTCAGTTATTCTTTTGCATTCTGTATCGGCTTTATCTGGATCAGGGACCCAGTGCGCCTGCAGCCTTGCCAGAAATATAAAATAGTTGTGATAAATGTGATAAAAATGTCAACCAGTATGTCTTTACCCTGTCTGCTGTGCCATGACTTTAGCTTCTGTACTACAGCTTCTGATATAGCTGATATGTTGCATGATATGAAATATTTTGTAATTATTGTAAGTTCAGATTTAATAAGTATCTGTTCTGTTTACTCTAAACACCAGAATGAGGTTTACGGTAGTGGTGGGAGCCCATGACTTGACAAACAACAATGAAGGTTCTCGCCGCATTGAAGTACAGTATTACCATCTCCACCCCGAGTTCAATGCAAAAACTTTGAACAATGATATCATGCTTTTGAAGGTAAATAACTATGCTGAAACATTTCAAATACTTTTCTGGCCAGTTATTCCCTAGTGGAGGTGACGACTTTGTGGAATATATACACTATATATATATAAATACTATATCACCGCAGCCCTGAAGTGGATAAGCAGAAAAGAAGATGATATATATATATAAAACACAAAATTATAATTTAATAAATATACTTTAATAGCGCTCTCATCGCGGTGCTGTGAAGCCTCTGGGAGTAATCCAGTGTGAAAAACCACCTAAAAATCAAGGCGCTCCTTCAAAACACACCTTATATATTCAGCTTTGTAAGTCTTGAATGTCTGAATGCTTCTGTGAGCTCTGTATACCGTTAGAAAGCGCAGATCCTACCGTTTCTAAAAATAGTGCTCTCATCGCGGTGCTGTGAAGCCTCTGGGAGTAATCCAGTGTGAAAAACCACCTAAAAATCAAGGCGCTCCTTCAAAATTTTGGTCTTATGTCCTTGTCATGAAAGACTAATGATAATGATATATACACATCATTTGATAAACTTGAAATTGTGAGATGGTGAAATATTCAGATTCAAAATTCAATTCAAATTCAGATCTCAAAAAAAAAAATCTAGGCCTGAAGTCAACCACACAGTTTCCTCAGGAAAAGTAAACGTCCACAGAGTTATAGAATGCAGAATTTACCCCGTCACAGCCACCAATGACAGAGCTGTCTTACCTCTGTCCCAGGTCCAGATCTAACGCCCTCCTTCAAGTGTGCTGATGACATATAAGGGTGTGCAAAAGGGGTACAAGTGTTCGCCTATTCAGAGAGCTGAGAGCAGAATTGGGATACACTCTATCGCACGTCTCTTTGTGTACATCACTATCATCACTATCCAGTTTTTGTCACAGTGTATTTTCATCTTTTTGTTTATGTCACATGTTGCACTTTAAATATATCTCAAACTGTAATGTTTTGTGATTCATGGGGGGGGGAGACCTCTATTCTAAAAGAAGTTGTTTTTCCATAACATTTTAAACCAACCTTTATGACATCTGTCACTTTGTGGACTAAGGCTTTAGACATATGTTTTGTAGGTTTAGGTGAGTTGTCATGTAGCCTTTTAAACAATGACCTACAGTACTCTCTCCATTCAGACAGTTACCCATTCCACTAATACAATCATCTGTTTTTTAACAGGGAGATTCTGGTAGTCCTTTGGTCTGTGGAGGTAGAGCAGAGGGTATCGTTTCCTTTGGTGAGCGTATATGTGACCATAAAGAAAAGCCCAATGTTTACATCAGAATCTCTGCCTTCCTTCCTTGGATCAGGTCCATCATTGGTTAGTCTGAGAGAGAACCTAAAAGGAAGCACTTGACATATTTTATAATTTCATTTACATTTACAATTTATATATAAATATATAAATTATATATTTATAATTAATTTTATAATTACAAAAAAAGCATTTCTCAAGCATATTCCTGGCTGTTTCTCCTTTTCTTTTTATTGAATTTCAGAACAACAGCCACATAATTAATGTAAGAATATGAATGTACGAAGGACATGTTTTTGGATGAGCTTCTACTGTAAGACCTTTGCTTATGTAATTAAACACATTCTACAAGTTCTTTGTTTGTTTATGTGTTTGTTTTTATACACATTTGGATTGGTTGGGGTAGATACATTTGTACCTGCCCAGGCACAGCAGATAGAAACTAGCTTATTAGCCAACTCTAGTGCAAAAATTAAACATATTAAAAATAAACACAATAAATAAATGTTAAATAAATATAATTAAGCGGGCACATTATGGAACAAAAATATTATATTAGGTGTATGTGCATATTAATATGGGGATATGGACTCTCACGTGAAAAGTGTGAAAATAACAACAACAAGAACAGTCAGTTATTTATGGGCTACCTAATACATTAAAACATGGGATAAAATTAGTTCTATCCACTGTCACTTCTGTCACGCCCTCTTCTCGTCTGTTTTCCTGATCTCAGCACATGGCTTTTTGTTGTCGTTCACGCCCCGCCTTTGTTCCGCCTTCTTGTTCATCACTCTCGTTATCCGTTTCAGGTGTTTCTCGTTTGTTGGTGTATTTAAGTCCCCTTCCCTCACTTCCTGGTGTCGTTCATTGTTCTTCGTATGGTTTGCTATGTCTTTTGTTCTTTGTAATGTTCACCTTTGTTTCGTCGTGTTCCGTCATTCTCGTTTTCCCTTGATTCCAGTTCCCAGTCTCGTTGTGTTTCCAGTTGCTTGATTTGTCTATCTCTTGTTAATAAAGTTTGTTGTGTTTTAGCGTTTGCGTCCGCCCTCCGTCAGTCCGCATCCCGTGATCCTAACAACTTCGGCTTGCTCAGTTGGCGCTAAGACTTGGAATTTTGGAAAGCTGCTTTATAACAACACCAGTTGTAAAAAGCACTATATATAAAATTGCATTTAATTAAATAATATTTTTAATTAATTATTTACAAATATTTGCATGTGTGTTACAATGTATAATGTTACCCTCAATACTGATCTCATAATGCTCTTTAATATTTACCCCTCTCACTAATTGTTTAGATATTCTGTACATTGTGATTATTTAATCTACATACTATATAGTATATTTTTATTAGTTTGCATTTTAACAAAAGTCTATCAAGACAATTTAAAAATGTAATGAATCCTCTTTGTATATCATTCACTGGAATGGTTCCAATTAGGACCCCATTTTTCAATAAAATCACTGTGAATAAATTTCCTACCCGCTGTAAGATCCTTTCAGATCTCTTTTACAGCATTGTATCGTATTAAATCAAGGTTATTCCGGTATTTTTGCTTAATTTCTTCTCAGTTAAGTTAATCTCCTCTGAGAATGCCTTTTGAACATGTTGGCATTTTTTATAATTGTATATGTGCCTTGAATGTTAGAAAATGATCCTGATCCATTTCTCTGTTCCCAGTCCAGATGACTTTGCTGAACTGTTGACAATGTTAAAATGTTAGGCCTTCATTAATTCTAAAATAATAAACTTATCCAGTTCAGGGTCACGGTGGGTCCAGAGCCTCCCCAGAATCACTGGGCGCATGGCGGGAACACACCGTGGAGCCAGCATGGCAGGCCTTCCTTCAGACCTAACCACACATATTGCTCTAGCTGCTGTGGTGACATATGTATTTTATAAGTATCCCTACTACAATACCGAAAAACCTTGAGTGAACAATAATGACTCTGTATGTTGTGTCTGGTTTAGAAAAATAAAAGATAAGTTAACTCTCTTAACAGGGTGTATGGCCGAACTCATGACAGTTGTAGTCTGAGAAATGGTCCAAACTCAGAGATGGCTACAGCCATAGCTTGATGTGCTTGTTCCAGGCATAGCCTAAGGCAATGGCTAAGCTTTTGCCTCAGTGTTTGGTCCAGCCAAAGTCCGACACAGAGTTCCAGCATTAGCATTACATCTGTAAACCCACTCTTACCTTACACACACACACACACACACACACACAGGGCTCCTGTTTCATCTCTTACCTCATTTGAGTCTGAGCTGCACTGTATCACTAATTTTCTCCATTAAAGCTGAAACATGTACTTAGCAAATATAATAATTCAAAATCATCAAAACTACACTAAGAAATTATAATAATAAAGCACTGTTTCCTCTATTCAATTTGTCATGCATATCACACTACACGTCTCCCTCTCAAAATAACAGTGCTAGCATTTTAAATGTAATTTTGTTATTTATTTTTTTTATTGATTGACACAAATAACATAAATATAATTCAACTGTGTTTACTTTACATTTATACATTCATTATAAAAAGCTTCAGACTTAAGAAGGGACAATGCCATCAATCCAGATTCATTGCAGCAAACTGTGCAAGAAATGACTATACAAGACTCATTACACTACAATTGACCACCACATTTAATATGAATAGAACTTTATGTTGCTCTGGACAAGAGTGCCTGACAAATGCTGTGAATGTGTCTCAGGCAATGGCTGAAGCAACTTCTGAGGCTATGGCTGGAGCAATCTCTGAGGCTATGGCTGGAGCAATATCTGAGGTTTGTACTGGCGCAATCTCTCCTTATGGCCAACGTCTTGCTCTATAGCCTGCTTTTAGTGTGTTCAATACATTTATCTAATCAATACATTTGAGGCATCAGAAAAATTTAATGGGAGCGTGCCCCTAGTGACAGTAGAAATTACAAATCAACGATGAGAAATGCACCCCTAGCATATGTGTACAAACCAGATTTGACAAGATTTGTTGTATTTGTACTCTCAGGCATTCACTACTAAATTCAGTGATACTGAACCTGAAGCGATTGTTCAATAAAGGTCTATTTAAATATGGTAGATGCATTAAAAGCTGGATACTAGTGCTATAATAAACTATCTCAGGACAAGCAAGCTGTAATGACTCATATTTAGATTTTCATTCATTATTTTCAGTGTAAAACACTAGCCTCTTTAAAGTACCTGCTACAACTGTTAAAGACCAAGAGATTTTCTCTTTCTAGAGTTCTCATGCATTTTTTACCAACACATCCTCATGTATATCAGTGTGAAAAATAACAATCCACAGAAATGCAAATTCATCTTTGTGCAAGTTTAGAAAACTGATTTTGAGGCTGGAGCTGGAGCAATCTCTGTTATAACTAAAGCAATCTCTGAGGCTAGAAGTGGAGAAGACTCTGACAGTAAAACTTAAGCAATTTCTGTAGCTAGTAATGGAGCAATGTTTGAGGTTGGAACTTCAACAATTTCTGAGACCGTATTGTGGTGGAATTCAAATGTCCATTTAACAAACAAATGGATGAGTATCATCATCATCATCATCATCCACATCTTTTCCGTTAAATCCATTTCAGGGTTGTGGTGGCAACAGGTCGAGCAAGCAGGCCCAGAAGTCTTAGTGCCCCACAACTTCCACCCATTCATCCTGGGGGATCCCCAGGCATTCCCAAGCCAGCCAGGAGATAAAATCCCTCCAGCGTGTTGTAGGTCTGCCCCGGGGCCTCCTTCCAGTTGCCTATGCCTGGTATACCTCCAGTGGGAGGCATCCAGGAGGCATCCTTATCAGATGCCCATACCACCTCAGCTGACTTCTCTCAACGTGAAAGAGCAGTGACTCTACTCCGAGCTCCTCCCTAATCACTGAGCTCCTCACCCAATCACGGAGAGTTCACCCAGCAACCTGTCAGAGAAAGCTAATATCGGCCAGTTTTATCCGTGATCTCGTTCTTTCAGTCATTACCCAGAGCTCATGACCATAGGTGAGAGTGGGGACATAGACTGACTGGTAAATTGAGAGCATTACTGCAGCCTCTGCATCTAACCTACAATCAACCTCACAATCCCTCTTTGCATCACTCGTGAACATGATTCCAAGATATTTAAACTCATTCACTTGGGGTAGGTTCTCTATGATGCCAAGGCTTCTGTCTCCCTTGTTCCGTGCCCAATGGGCGTTGCATTGCACCCCTACTCTGGATCTTGGTGGGCCCACATGATCTTCCCACATTGCCTTTTCAGGCTAAGCCTGGTGTGCATTTCCCATACAATGACGGAGCTAGCAATGAACTGATGTGGTACAATGCATCATTAAACTAACCAACATTAGTTTCCCAAAACCGTCATACTTTGTTAGTACCACAGAAGTTGTCCAAACTACAATGGTTCCAGACGTGTTTGGTCTGGTTTTCACAGCGGGAAACTTGCAAAAACTCATGCATTTTGTAAAATTATGCGAAAATTTTAGAAATTTCTCATATTGTTATCATATATAATCAGCAGCAAAAAGAGTAATGTTACTTGAATTAAAAATAAATGCATGTTTTAAAATAAAACAAAAGAAATACAGGGGTTGGACAATGAAACTGAAACACCTGGTTTTAGACCACAATAATTTATTAGTATGGTGTAGGGCCTCTTTTTGCAGCCAATACAGCGCCATTTCGTCTTGGGAATGACATATAAAAGTCCTGCACAGTGGTCAGAGGTATTTTAAGCCATTCTTCTTGCAGGATAGTGGCCAGGTCTCTACGTGATGCTGGTGGAGGAAAACGTTTCCTGATTCGCTCCTCCAAAACACCACAAAGTGGCTCAATAATATTTAGATCTGGTGACTGTGCAGGCCATGGGAGATATTCAACTTCGCTTTCATGTTCATCAAACCAATCTTTCACCAGTCTTGCTGTGTGTATTAGTGAATTGTCATCCTGATACATGGCACCGCCTTCAGGACACAATGTTTGAACCATTGGATGCACATGGTCTTACTGGTGCAATGTGAAATTAATGAAGAATGGCCACCAGGCTGCTCCAATTTAGCCATGAAACCTCCCACACTAAATTGACAGGTGTTTCAGTTTCATAGTCTAACCCTTGTAACAGTGATAATAGACTGTTTAGATTGTTTTGTAACAAAAAATAATATTTCTGTGTACTTATTATTATAAAAAATAGATATTAAGTATATTAGAAAACTTCATAAATATGACGGCGAGAACTCTCAGCAGTGTTCCTCAGTGGCGCAGTGGGCTACATGTGAAAACCCTGCAGTTCTGTGTCACGCAGAAGTGGGTTTGAGACCCGACAGAGTTCATTGTGTTGTTTTTATAACAGCAACTAAAGCTCTCACTGATGAAACATTGATTCACTAAAGTTGTGTAAAGTATTTTATGTTGCCTCTTCTGATCAGAGGCGATTGCTCTAAGACTGCAAGGGAAGCTCAGCTTCCCCTAAAATGTAAAAAAATAAGTGATCAAATATATACTGTTGTGTGTACATGTCATTGAATAAATACGCACTATAACGCGCTCAATTTTTGTTCAGATTCAGCTTCTTATCACTGGTGAAGATGCGACTTTCCTCTCAATCAATCCCTTCACGGTGCTTTAAACAGTGAGGACGCTGAGCGTCCACAGATTTCAATAGCGAAGAAGTGAAATACAGCGAAACGAGATGAGTCATTGGATAAATGCTGGGCTTTGTCCCACCCATCGGACGCTCAGCGTCTCTGGGGGTCTATGGGGCAGTGGGCTGGCCTCGGCTGGCCCGGACGCTCAGCTTCTGCATGATGATTGGATGATCTATCTGAGGCTGAATCCCTTTTTGATTGACAGCGAAATGAGCGAATCAGCGATCCTTTGGTGTAGAGATCCGTGGGAGCATTACATTTTCATTCTGTTCTTAGTTGAACCGGAGACTTTGTAAGTCCTCTTAGCAACATTTTCTTTGTTAAAAATGACTAGCGACAAATCCAGCTTCTATTTCTGGTGGAGTTTTTTGTAGCTGCTTGTGTTTGGAGACTGACTTCTATCACTCTTTCTGACTTCTATCGCAGTTTCTGTCCAGCGGGTGCCGCTGAGCCCCTCCACCGTCACAAAGCACTCACAGGCGGACACACTTCACATGGGACAAGGCCGTTTAAGCAGCCTGGCTCTGCTGGCCATTGAGAGGACACTAGTCAAGTCCCTGGAAAAGACGCCTTGTTGGTACGACAGGGTCACATATCATTTTCTTAAAAAGGAATGGAGGGTAGAATTTACGTATAAATAAACCGACACATTTTATGATGTAGGCCGAAATTGAACTTCCCCTCCTTGAAAGACCAGCATCCGCTTCTGCTTCTGATATATATATTTGTAGTATATACCAACATGATAATATCTTTTTACACACACACACACACACACACACACACACACATGGTACAGTTAAAGTGCCAGTTGTATAAGTTGTCTTTTTCATCCTTTGTTTGAACTTTTTTTTTTACCTGTGAATGAGTCCTGTAGTAATTAAACAGTTTAGACGGAGAGGGGGGAAATCTGTGAGAAAACATCTGCTATATGTTTATGACCCTAATCTCACAGTTAAAAATAATCATTCTACAAGGGTCTTTTAGTAAAGAAAACAGTTCTACATAGAACACTTGAAGAACCTTTGCACGATTAAAGGTTCCTTTGCATCATGAAAGTGTTCTTCAGATTGATGGAGAATGTGCTATAGATGGTTCTATAGAGCACCTTGTAGTAAACACTTCTGTATGGAACCATAAATGGTTCCTTTATTGTTACAAGTTTGAAATCATTATAGTAGAAGAACACTTTTTTGTGCCATATAGGACCCTTTTCTAAATGTTGCTATATAGAGCCATAGCACATTCTCCATCAATCTGAAGAACACTTTCATGACACAAAGAAACCTTTAATCTTACAGGTTCTTCAAGTGTTTTATATATAATAATTTCCCCCCCAGGGCTGGGCTGTTCCGTGGACCCCAGAATCCCCTCAGTCTGGAAGCTCATCTGCCCACCCTGCTGCCTCAACACAGAGGCCCTCACACCGAGACCCACTGGCTTTGAAGCATCTGCTGCCAGTACAATGAATAGCTCCTCAGATCCCCAGTGTCTCCCACCCAACAATAATTAATATAGTAAGATTAATAAAAGTAATATAGCTAATATAGTAATATACCTCTTTATTTGCATTAATGTACTGATTGTATGAAGAGTAGATTTTTTCCACTTTTATAGACGTTGATTGTTCCTTTCTCCATCCAATCCCTTCTACCCATTCCCTACTTCAAAAAAGGCCTGTAAATCAGGCCTATATGCTGCCCCAACTCCTCATCCTAGAGGTGGGGTGTAGGAAATAGATGTATTCTGTCCAACAGTTCTGCAGGGAAAGTGATGTGTGGTTTATTTAGTGACAAATGAATTTATAAATCTCTATCTGTTTAAAAGACATGTTGACATTCCTTCAGTGAACTGAAGATTAAATAATATTCAAATCCATCTTGAACTACTACATTAAAGTTATTATATCCCCAACATATAACTTAAACATGTAATGTCTTTATTGCTTCAAGTGGGTCTAAATGAGAAAGAGTATTGCTGGAAAACAGTACCATAACACAGTGCTGAGCGAATGAAAGCTGCTAATCTTTACGTATTGCTCTCCTGTTCTTTCTATTAAACCTTATCTCTAAGCTCACACAATGTATTTCGTAATGGTCATTCACAGTTCAAAACATCAGGTATACATAAAAAAAAAATCATGATGAGGTATTTAAAAACAGGGTTTAAATGATGACAGTATTAATGAAGATTGGCCACCACTAACCACAGGCCTGAAGTTGTAATTCCAACTACACAACTCGGTGGAACTACGGTTTTGAGAAACACCTGTGTCGTTTAACGATGGTTCGGACTATGCAAGTTACCAATGTAGTTACCTTGATATTTCCAACGACTGTTTTGAGAAACACTTGCATTGCAACTTTATTGTTCCAACTATGTAAACTGCTAACGTAGTTAGCAATAATGCTTTTGGGAAACGAACCCCTGGCCAGGTCAGCGGCGCGACTGTGTCCCAATTCAACTCTCAACTCTCAGACCCCTTGAACACTTAAACCCACATTTTTAGGTCCCAAAAAGAGTACTTGTCCAGGGAAAAGAGGACCTCTGATTACCGCCAAACAGTTCCAAATTTAGTTCACAAACTGGAATGTGAAATATGGCTGAACTAACAACAGACAGTGTAGTGGTGTAGTGGCGCCACCTTAAGTTCTGTCTGTGAAATACAGCTGAATTAACAGTTCTTATTCACACATGTGCGTTTCAACATTAGTATCAGTCAGTCAGTCAGTAAGCACAAATGCCTCTTCTAGACAGGCAGTCTGTTATTGGTTAATTTCCTTGAAGCTTTATGTAATTGACAGAAGTACAAAGAAAATATTTCCAATGTTCTTACTGAACAACTTGATTTAACTTTCCAATTATTAACAGATTTAGAAATTGATGCCTGCAGCACACTCCAAAAAAGGTGGGACAGAGGCATGCTTTTCACTGTGCTACAACATCTGCTTAATCATTTGGGAACTGAGGATACCAATTGTTAAAATTTTGTAAGTAGAATTTTCACCTATTCTAACTTGAGACAAGACTTCGGCTGCTCAACAGTCGGTGGTCACTGCTGCTTGATTCTGCGCTTCATGATGTGCCATAGAAGACAGATCTGAACTGCTGGCACATGTACTCTGTGAATACGAATGTTGTTGTAGCATGTACAAAATGAGGCCTCACTTTGTCTTGCTGAAATAACCATGGACTTCCCAGAATGACACATTACATTGATGGCAGCATATAACTTTCTAAAACCCCATTGTTTGCCGCCACATCAATGGAAATTTCTGAGATATGTAAATCACCCATGTTGTGGTCACAGATGCACCCCACATACTTTGAGGGATGTAGGCTTTTGCACCTATCACTGATAACAGTCGGGATGTTTCATTTGATCTTTATTACATAAAAAACAATGTTAGTTTTTCTTTAAACAAACCGAAACATGGACTCCTCTGACCATAGCACATTTTGGTATTTGGACCATAATTCTTCAAAACGGTGTGATGTGATACTTAATAAATTTTTCACTATTATTTTGCCCCTGTCCTAACTTTTATTTAGTGTTTTGCAGATTTAACTTTTAAAACTGTTTTATATTTACAAACACCTCTATGTTTAGTAATTGAAAGTCAATTAATGAAGCTTCACTATAATTAAAAAATAAAACAAATACTCAAAGTTTTCTGAAAATGGGGCTTGAAATTGGGTATAATGCATTGTGTATTTTCATTTTTTGTTTGATTTCAATATAAAAAACTGCTGAAATACATATGATTTTGATATATGAAGTGATATATGCATATTGATCTGGGGGAAACTTTTCAACTATAGTACTGCTTCAGAAATTTTGTACGGTGCATTTTTTACACGTGTCTTTTAGCAGAGGTTAATACGGTTTCCTTTAGTTCTTGTTTCTCTGTAAATGCCCCACATTAACCATAAGCAATCATGGTTATTGGGAAATGAAGTGTTCCAGCGGGCTATTTAAACCCTTCTCCAGGGAAAATACACACCCTTCTTATCGCACCATGGCTCTCATCTCTCTTCTCCTGCTGACTGCTCTGCTGCCAAACCTCAGTCACTCAGGTAAGAGTTGTTTAAACAAAACAGCAATGTGGGAAAGTGTTTAGTGGGTCAGAAAATTTCAGCAGCATATATATATGATATCACATTAGAATCCTTTTTTTCATTCATTGATTGTCTGAAACTGCTTATGTAGTGATCCCTCATTTTTCACAGGGGATGCGTTGCAAGACCACCTGCGAAAAACGAATTTCCGCGAAGTAGAGGAACGATATTTTTTTATGTATTTAATGAGTATTTGGACTTTTAAAACCCTCCCTGTGCTGTTAACAACCCACCCTTTGCAGTAAACAGTCATTCTATAATGTTTTTCAGCTGGAACTACATGTGATATCCTACCAGTTTCTTTAATAGAGTAATTCCTAAGCTGTGATTTAGCGTAAGTAAGTTTCACTTGGATGTGGACATGAACAATACATGTACTCTATGAAATAAATGATATATTATGTCACCTACAGGTCTAGTCTATGAAATTTTAATGGATTTAAAGAAATATTTTGGCTATTCATCTTTCATGGTTTTCCTAGATTTTCTCTAAATACCCGCGATATAGCAGCCATAAGCCCCCTTGAAAAACCCGCGAAGTAGCGAGAGATTATTGTAGTTCAGGGTCGCGGTGGGTTCGGACCCTACCAGGAATCACTGCGTGCAAGGTGGAACACACCCATGAGGTGGCACCAGTCCTTAACAGGGTGACACACACTCACACATTCACTCACATACACACACCTACGGACACTTCTGAGTCATCAATCCACCTACCAATGTGTGTTTTTGGACTGTGGGAGGAAACCGAAGCACCCAGAGGAAACCCACACAGACATGAGGAGAACACACCGAACTCCTCACATACAGTCACCCAGAGCGGGACTTCAGCCCACAACCTCCAGGTCCCTGGAACTGTGTGACTGTGACAACACCGTGCCATCCCACATTAGAATCCAAGCTTCTTAATTCATATTTCAGTTAACTAGCAACTAGATTATTTAGATTTTGAAAATATTTTGAACAATCCCAGTGACATTTTAAGATCATTTGTTTAAATAAATATATAAAGATACAAATTCTAGATTTTTTAATGTGCCCTAAAATGTTGTCATGTATTTATATGCTCAAATTTATTTTAGTTAAACAATTTTGTATTTCATTATTGTAATTTTTAGCAGTTGAACTTCTAACGATCCTGAAAACAGGGGTTATATCCCAGAAACAAACCAAATTCCGCTGAAATTCTAATTTTTTTTTTTTTTTTTTCATCTAATTACTGATGTTGTTTGAACTTGTTAATCCTAGTGTGCAGTTTTCAGCTGCAATATTTCTACAATAATCTATATATAACTGTTGTAAATTGACATATATTTTAAGAGTCATGTAGAATGTGTGATCATAAGCTCTCCACTTTTTTCACACTTAGCTGGTGTTGATGTTGGAATAATAAATGGCACAGAGGCTAAACCCCACTCCAGACCCTATATGGTGTCTCTCCAAGTAAATGGACGACACTTATGTGGTGGCTTCCTTGTGTCTCAAAGATTTGTCATGACGGCTGCGCACTGCTATATGTAAGTTGTATTTTTCTTTATTTTCTTTTTAAATCACTGTATGTAAATACAAATGTAATAATATAAAATGCATTTTAATGCTTCAAATTTAGAACATCTCAAAAATGTACAAGCTGGTTGTCTGGAAAATTTTAGACAACACAGATGCTTCGAGGGCAGTCCCCTGCAGGCCCCATATTATTAATTGTAAAATGTCATATTTAATGCAATGTTTTGTTCATCATTACATGTTACTATTACCAAATATATTCAGTCAGTTAAGCTTCAACCATTTTGGTGTCAGCAGAAACTCAGGGATCACAGCAGTGCTTGGTGCTCATGATCTGTCAGACGAAGGAGAAGGTGCTTTGCGCAGGGAAGTGGAGACTTACCACATCCATCCAAATTACATAGAGCCAACATTAGACAATGATATCATGCTCTTAAAGGTAAGAAACAACAGCAGTAACAGTAATAATTCAAACACTATGAGATGATGGCCAAATTTTAGGCCCATGACAAGTTCCTTAGAGTTTAAAAAAAGATTTTAAAGTAAAACACAAAATGTATGACAATAGCAACCAATTTTTAATCTGAACATGACAAGGAACCTTACAACAATCTGAATCATATTACATGATAAATGTTTGCCTTCACTGTAAATCCCTCAAGACACATTGAAACAATCTTTTAAAATTTTTTACAAACATCATCAAAACAAAGAATTAAAAGGTGGGACAGAGGCATGCTTTCTACTGTGCTACAACATGTTTGCTTTTAATAACACTGCTTAACCTGGATACTGAGGATACCAATTGTTAAAATTTTGTAAGTAGAATTTTTACCTATTCTGACTTGAGACAAGACTTCGGGTGCTCAACAGTCGGTGGTTACTTATGATTGATTCGACGCTTCATGATGTGCCATAGAAGACAGATCTGAACTGCTGGCACATGTACTCTGTGACTACGAAGCCATGTTGTTGTAGCATTTAGAAAATGAGGCCTGGCTTTGTCTTGCTGAAATAACCATTGACTTCCTAGAATGACACATTGCATTGATGGCAGCATATAACTTTCTAAAACCCCATTGTTTGCCGCCACATCAATGGAAAT
Source organism: Hoplias malabaricus (assembly GCF_029633855.1). Lineage (NCBI taxonomy): Eukaryota > Metazoa > Chordata > Actinopteri > Characiformes > Erythrinidae > Hoplias > Hoplias malabaricus. The sequence continues at coordinate 18,330,435 of NC_089815.1, read as the reverse complement.
TTCTGAGATATGTAAATCACCCATGTTGTGGTCACAGATGCACCCCACATACTTTGAGGGATGTAGGCTTTTGCATCTGTCACTGATAACAGTCGGGATGTTTCATTTGATCTTTATTACAGAAAAAACAATGTTAATTTTTTTTAAAACAAACTGAAACATGGACTATACTGACCACAGCACAGGTTTCTATTTGGACCATAATGCTTCAAAATTTTGTCATGTGACATTTTATAAATTGTTTGCTATTATTTTGCCCATCCCAACTTTTGTGTAGTGTTTTGCAGACATCACATTTAAAAATGTTTTATATTTACAAAAAAAAAAAAAAAACGGTTTAGTCATTGAAAGTCAATTAATGAATATTCGCTATAATTAAACAAGAAAATTTGATTTGTTTTTAATTCAATTTACAAATATTCAAAATATTGTGTATTTTTGTTTTTTGTTTGATTTCAATATGAAAAACTGCTGCAATATGTATGATTTTGATTTAAACTTGAGAGTGCTCATAACTGGCAGAATAATAACTAAAGTGATATATGCACATTGATCTGTGGAAAACAATTTCATCTAGAGAACTGTTTCAGAAATTTTGCACACGTGTAATTTTTTACATGTGTCTTTTAGCAGAGGTTAGTAAGGTTTCCTTTAGTTCTTCTTTCTCTGTAAATGCCCACATTAGCCATAAGCAATCATGGTTATTGGGAAACGAAGTGGGCTTTGTAAACCCTTCTCCAGGGAAAATACACACTTTAAATCACTGTATGTAAACACACTGTATGTGTATTTTCACATTGAAGCAATCTTTTCAACACATGCACAGAACAACACAGACACCCGACATGCTAAATTAAAGCCCCTAAGCTTACAACACAAGCAAATGCCTTGAAACATACCAACTCTCCATAAGAACTCCAAGTGCAACATAAACTCCTAATACACCAAACTGGGGAGCCAGAATGCATCCATGGCTGGGAGTCCAGGAGTCCTCACTGGCCTTGTCAGATTTGTTAGTGCTGTACACCCAGGGTGCTGAGCTGTCTAGTGGCTTACAAAAAATTATATGTATCAGAGAATATGTATCTCACACTCCCAGCCATATTTGGTCATATTTTGTGTCATATTTTGGTTCATGGAGACATCATTAATGGGTTGTACTGGTAACAACTATGTTGAGGAGAAAATTCAGCACAGAAATATGATCAGTTCTGTGCATGAGGTAAACAGTTCAGTTTAACCATGTCCAGACAGTGCAATGCACTTTTTTTGCTAAATGCAGCTCAGTCAATGAATTACTAACTATTTATGTGAACAGACACTGAGACACTGCAATTTCATTTTTAAATTTTGTGACAATGCAACAGCTCAAAGAAAGGGTACCACTGAGCCGAACAATCAGAACAATCCGCATCCCCAATACAAAGAAGAACATCCCAATCGGCACGATCTGCAGTGTAGCTGGATGGGGAAAAACAGGTGACAGTAAACCCACAAGTAACCGTCTGATGGAAACAAGTGTCAGAGTCACAGATTGTAATGGGTATGATGCACTTAAACAGCGAGTGTGTGCAGTTCATCCAGGAGGAATATGCTTTGTAAGTAATAAAAATCTTATTAATACATCTATTGTTTTGATCTTAGAATATTAGCTCAACTTATTGCACATTATCAGAGTATAATCATCTGTGTACTCATTGTCCACACCTTCTGAACTAGTGATGGTCTCAAAGCTACTTTGAGCATATTTTACTGAAAACCATTTCCACAATTAGTACAATGTGAATGAAATATAGGTGGCAATTGTGAAATGTGTACTAATGATATTTGTGAATTATTATGTGAATTTCTGGCAACCCAACATGAAAAATCAGCCTTATAACAATCCATATATCACTAACCCGTAACTTAACCCTAACCCTAAACTTAACCCAACCTAACCCTAATGCTGTGTTAGGTTAGGGTTAAAACTAAAGCTTATTCTAAGCTTGTTTAATGCTATCGCTAACACCTACATTGAAAACCCCTAAACCTAACCCTAAATGTAACACTAATCCTAAACTTAGCTATAAACCTAAGTGCAAGCTCCAGATGGTTAAAAATGGCAGTGATATATCCTCTGACCACTACTAGGACACTAATGCCCTTGTGTGTTGTTAACAGGGAGACTCCGGAGGACCTTTACTGTTTAAGAACACTGCAGTGGGTATTGATTCTTTCATTGTGGGAAAGTGTGAGGAACCCTTGAGTCCAAATGGTTTTGTCAATATATCTGCATTCCTGCCCTGGATCAGGTCTGTCCTTGACCGTGTGTAGCCCACATTTAACACATGAGCAAAGCAAGAGCATTTGGCTGATTTTATTTCAATAAAAGCATTTTTCTGAAGCATGATTTCTCCTGTCTCCTGTTATTTCTTATAGCTAGCAAACTAAATGAAGCAAAAGAGCAAATAATGCTTTAAACACCCAAATAAAACATAAATATGAAGCAGGCAGTTTTTTTCAAAGATATATTCAGATATCTAAATGATGTCCAAAAATGGACTTTCCTATTTATTGACTTTATTCACATTAGGATTGCAGCACTGTAGCATATTCATTCATTCATTCATTCATTCATTCATTCATTATCTGTAACCTGTAAGGGGGGGGGGGGGCACAGTGATGCTGCAGGTAGTGTCGCTGTCACACATTTTCCAGGGTCCTGGTGTTGTTAGGTCTGAGCCCCACTTTGGGTGACTGTCTGTGAGGAATGTGTTGTCCCTGTGTCCGTGTGGGTTTCCTCCAGGTGCTCTGGTTTCCTCCCACGGTCCAAAAACACATGTTGTTAGTTGTAATGTCTGTGGAAAATTATTCATACCTGTGAGAGTGTAATTGACTTGGTGAGTGTGTGATCTCTTCACAACAGGGAATGAGATGTAAGGAGTAATGACTACAAGTGAGCGTGTGTGTGTAGGCTCTTACCACTTTCAGCTTTTGCAAAGAGGTAAGAAAGTTTAAGAATCACTGTGGCAAGTCGTTTGCTACATGTCATGGTTAAATCTAGAGCAATTTACTCTGAACTCAGGATTAAAAATAATTAAATTCTGACACCAGAACTGGCCAGAGAAATATAAAATAAACAAGTACTTTATTTTAGAATAAGTCCTTACCAGTATTAATTTGAGTCAGCCTGCACCAGCCCAGGCAACAACTGAAATTCCCAGAAAATGTGTTGCTTTTATATTTGTCAAGGAGGGGCCAACACCAGGCCCATATTCATTAATAGTGTCATATATATATGTGACTATAAAGTAATATAAAGTTATTTTTGTGCCAGTTTGCGAAGGTCACAGAAGTTGGTAAGCTTTCTGTTGGTTCTCCTTTCGGTGTTAAACACAAGGAGCACACCATAAGAAAGACTGGGGAACTGAAGATTTCCACATTGCTATTTAAACCCTTTTTCTTCTTCAAAGAGAACACTTTGCAGTGCATCATGGCTCTCCTCTCTGTGTTCCTGCTGGCTGCTCTGCTGCCAAAACTCATCCACTCTGGTAAGTGCTGCCTGAACAAAGTGAGACACAAGTTTCTATTCAAGGACACTATCTAGTGTTAGACAGGAGTTAGAATGATTCAAAAGGCCTGGATGTATGGAGGTGAATATTGCATTCCGATTACAACTCTTCCATGTCTTTCTCTTTCAGACAGTGTTGATGTTGGTATAGTGAATGGCACAGAAGCTAAACCCCACTCCAGGCCTTATATGGTGTCTGTCCAGACAAGTGGAGGGCACAAATGTGGGGGCTTCCTTGTGTCCAAAAGATTCGTCATGACAGCAGCACACTGCTGGAACAAGTAAGATTGAATTAAGTGTTTAATGTTTACTCATTATGATAATAATTGGAAATATTTACATACAAGAGGCATATTAATACACACAGAATATTTGTAGGCAATTTATTACTATGTTATTAAGTAGTAATAAGGGTGAATATAGTCATCTCCAGAGTGCTTACTTCGATGAATATTAAGTGCCATTAAAATGCCATTATTCGAATCCAGAAGTCAAAATGAATAATGCTTTGTTAATTGTGCATAAAATATGAACAATCTACAACAATAAATATAAATTAACACTTTATGGATCAGAGACAAAGCAGCAACAGTCCAATGGTCAGTTACAGTTAGAGAGATTTACTGCATCTCAGATCAGCTTCTAACATCAGCAGTACCATTCTAACAAGCAGGGAAATTAACCCTAGTAATGTGGTTAGGGGACTGTGTAAAATCAATGCGTTCTACTTTAGACAGTAGTAACAACTTCCTACAAAAATTACCCTCATTACTCTGAAAAAGCTGTTATCACCTAATGTGAGATACAGTAACAACAACTATTTTTATTTTGCATTGATAGCACTGATAGCATGTACATTCTTAGTATCTTGATAACTACTTATTAGTTTTTGAGGTAATAACCCAAATATTCCACAAATTTATAAAGCAGTAACAAGAAATCTAACATAAAATTTTGCTTCTAAACATTTACTACAGATGTGTAACATGTAAACAATATTTTATTTACTTATATTCTTCTTTTATTTACTTGTATTTACTTCTTTTTTTAATCAGTTTTAAACAGTTCTGTGCTCTGCATTAATCCTCTCAGTAGCATATTGTGTATTATAAAATCATAAATAGCACAGTAAATTCAACCTTGTTACTGCTTATGTAGTAATAAGCAGCTATTTAAATATTTTCAGCTTGATAATAAGTTAGCAGCTATTTGTTGCATAAGGGTTTATACAGAAATAGCCATGAGCAAATAAATTTGTTAATCATTCCTTATTTATCCTAGTTACTCTTTAATAAGTAATAAAAAGGTGGTAGTTTAATACCAACTAGGCGTTTTTTGCTAGAAGAATTTGTTACTCCAGGGTATGTTGTGTTTCTGTAAATTTTAAATGTGTTGCAGTGACACCAATTAAATCTAAATATCTGGTATGCTCATCTAAACAGGAAATTGATATTCACAGCTGTCCTCGGTGCTCATAACCTGAAAGACAGAAAAGAAAGCTCAATAACAATGCAAGTGAAGAGTTACCATGTGCATCCGAAGTATCTTGACGATAATTCATTTGACTATGATATCCTGCTTTTAGAGGTAAACAGCCACTTAATCTTTAATAGCTACTTTGGTTGAAGTAACTAAACAAAGTAAAACTTGACTCCAACTATAAAAATAAATGCATTGAGTTGTCAAGGTTTTGTCTTAATCAAATAGCCTAATAATTGGCCTTTTGTATCATAAGAGTCACATTGATGCAATATAATATCTGTTTGACCTTGATGATAATTCAACAAATATTGATCATCTCATAGTTACAAGGAACTGTCAAAAAGAGTCGAAATGTGAAGTGGATCTCCATCCCTCGAAAACCAGAGGACATCAAAGCCGACTCCAGGTGCAGCATAGCTGGTTGGGGGCAAAAAGGAACCTATAAAGGCTTAAGTAGTCGCCTACTGGAGACACAGGTCAGTATCATAGACCAGAAGAAATGCAAGGATCTCTGGGACAAGCCTCTAAGCCAAAGAATGGTGTGTGCAGCTCATCCTGGAGGAACTTGCTGGGTAGGAAAAAATATGGTTTATTGAATAGGTCACCTTCTCATATCTTGAATTAATGAGAGTCAAATCTAGCCGGATGATAATCTGTTCATTTCTTTGTTTTTCACAGGGAGACTCTGGGGGTCCTTTGGTGTGCAACAATACAGCAGTGGGTATTGTTTCTTTTGGTGATGCGTACACATGTGACAATCCTAAAAAGCCAGATGTTTTTACCAAAATATCTGAACTTTTGCCCTGGATAAAGTCTGTACTGAGAAAGTATTAGCTTGCATTTAAACTGAAATTGAAGTGTCTTCATAGATTTCTTCCAATAAAATCATAAATCATGTCTGAAGTATAATTTTCAAAATGATGTTCTTGTTTTGTTTTGTTATTTCTCCTATTGTGTAGATCACAACTAACATGTAAAGTAAAATGTCAGTTCTGCACGTTTTTCAGACCAGAACACTAAACCTTATTGCTTCAGCATTAACCTCAGTTATTGCTCCAGTTTCAGTCCCAGACATTGTTTCAGCTCTAGCCTCAGAGATTGCTCCAGACATGGCCTCAGAAATTGCTGTTGGCCTCAGCCTCAAATGCCCAAAAAGAAGTACATGAGACATCAAGACTGGGATGCAGCTATATCAATAAAGTAGTTGCCAATTTCACCCATTAGCCTAGTACTGATTCTTTTCAGACTGCTGCTAATACAGCACCACAGGACAGCTCAATATTTTTTAGGATAATACAGACTTCCCAGGCCTGATATGCTAGCTAATATGTGTCCACACTGGCTAGTATTGTGCTCGTGATGGGGAGAGTGTGGTCATCCTTTTCACCCAGAGAAAGCCGACCCTAGAGGGCATCACTGGGGTCAAAACTTAGACCAGGTTTGAGAGGGGCATGTCAGCCATGCTAACTTATCAGGTGTTACATCCATGAGCTAATCACAGATGTATTGTGTGCTACACACTGTTCATGAACATCCTATCTTCCCCCATGTTTGGACTTTTCCTTTCACTTTCAAAATAGCACATTCTGTTTTGTTCTCATAACAAACTACATCTGCATTAACAAACATATTTATTTATTTATTTATTATTTTTTAATGATTGTCCAGACTTCCAAATCTGCATTGTTACACTGAGGGTGTCTAGAGGGCGCTAGTGAGCGTTAGCTTTGTAATTCACTCATTCTCCCAGAAGATGGAGCCACAGAAGGGCTTGAGAAATAGCTCATTACCTAGACCAAGAAAAAATAAGAAGATAAGAGGATAAAGGTATTATGAATTATAAGCCATTTTACAGCACTTCTAGGTGTGTTATGTAATTTTGACACAGAGTTAAAAGCTAGCTGGTGTTTTCATCATCTTCACCATGTTCTTATCCACGTAATCCATCTCAGAATCATGGTTGGTGTTTTCAAATGATGTCAATATTTAAAAAAAATGATTTTGGGATACAATCTTGATAGAGATAGATGATCCTCTAATGCTATAATTGGATGGATTATAGATAAGGACCCCACTTTTTGTTTTGTCTGAAGCTTTGTTACTAACAACTAACCCTGAATGTCCACATAGTCTTCACCACATTGCTTTATGTTGATATAATTCACTAATATTAAAATAAATACAGTCTGTTTCTGATTGATTATAATGTTGAAATATCATTTAATGATGTTGTCATCGACAGGAACATCACAGAAGACGGCCGAGTCAGGGTTATCTTCGGTTTGGTCTTATCTTCATTCCTGAATGATAAAGATAATGACAAGCCGGACAGTTTGAGCTGAATCTTAATTGGCTGGTCCAGCATAAATCAATGTAATATCAAATGTGTCCAGGTGATGAAAAGATACCTTAAAGCATGTAGCACGGGAGGAAAAACATACCTCTCCAGCTCCAGTCTGTGAAAAAGCAGTGCGTGCTACTGCCTGGTTGCATTGCTTGGAAAATAGCACAGGCCACATGGTGACAAAAGACAGAGAGCATGTATTTCTGGGCATAATCTCCACACACACACACACACACACACACTTGTTTAGAGGGCAGGGTTGGACAGAGGTTTGGCACGGCTCTAGCTTTGCTTGAACCCATCCTGACTTCCCTACCTTTTCCAGTCCCTCAAAAGCCAAAGACAACCTTGTGATGTTAACTGGGACGGCAGCCAAAATATGGGCCTGAAGCTGGGGCCAAAACTCTCTCCAGAACACTGCAAAAAAATAGGGTTTAGCAAGTGAAATCATCTTAAATCTAGTTAACACTGCTCATATTTCTTGTTAAGGGATTGTTGTAAGGATATTCAAAGACACAGCAATCAAAAGATTCAAACCCCTGACAGGTGAGCAGTCAGTGAATGTCGTTCATTCTCTTGTTACAGTGGCACCTGTTGCAGCAAGTGAACAGTCAGTTCTGGTGAAGTGGTTGAAACAGTACAAATGGGCAATGTATGAATCTGAATGATTTTGACAAGGGTCAGTCTGTGATGGTCATATCGTTTTGGTCTGAGTACTTTTACAAAGTTGACTGGTCTCGTGTGGTGGTCCTTGTATGCTGTTGTTTATACAATAAAGTTCAACAATGAAAGACTAGCCTTTTTTATCTCCAGTTGAAGTAATCATCATTACATATGTGTTTGTAACATTTATTTATCAAGGATAAATAGCAAAGAAGATATATTTGAATAAAATGACACAAAATAAACTTGTAGCTTCAGTTCTTTTCAGGGGACTTGCAGTCAGTTTGAGCATTAAGTGTTCTTCTTTATTTGTGCTGAAGCCAGCAGTGTTGTCGCAATGGAATTTAGAAAGATTCTGTCTCAGAGGACGTATATACTATTCTCCATTATAATTTGGTAGCTTTGTTTGACTGGAAACCACATTTAAATAGCACTGTCTCTTTTGGCTTGGTAAGCAATGACCAAATAACCAATGAGCATTAACCTGTTAACAGTCCAGGCCTTTTTTAAAGTCACAGTGTCCACATGCACAGTCAGTTCCTGTCACTTAAATAAAAAAGAAGTGACAACGGGTGAACTGGCTACAGGGTCATTGGCTCCCAAATCTCATCGCTGCAAGAGGGAGTGAAAGGGGTCAGATTGGGCACGCAGCTCAAGGACTGGCTCAGACAAACTGGTTTAACTGTGGTTCTACCTATTCACTGAAAGCTGGGATGGATGCTGGCTGATAAATTGTACATCAGCCAAAGGTCTTGGCCAATAAACACGAGTAATTTATGCACTAGTAATTTTGTAATCCCCCAGTTCAAACATTCATTCATTCATTATCTGTAAGCGCTTATCCAGTTCAGGGGTCGCGGTGGGTCAAGAGCCTACCTGGAATCATTGGGCGCAAGGCGGGAATACACCCTAGAGGGGGCGCCAGTCCTTCACAGGGCAACACAGACACACACACACACTTTTTTGATTTGCCAGTCCACCTACCAGCATGTGTTTTTTGACTGTTGGAGAAAACCAGAGCACCCGGAGGAAACCCACGCAGACATGGGGAGAACACACCAACTCCTCACAGACAGTCACCCGGAGCGGGAATCAAACCCACAACCTCCAGGTCTCTGGACCTGTGCGACTGCGACACTACCTGCTGTGCCACCGTGCCGCCCCACTACGCAAGAGTGTTGTTTTATTTGATTTATATATATTTTTTTGTCTTTCAAATTTTGGTTCTGCATATTTTGCCCCACCCCTACTACAATTTGATTGGTTATCTCTCTGAACCAATAATCTTTCTTTCTGCCCTCAGAACAAGTTTGTGTAACTAAAACTCCCATCTGCACTACAAGCACCTTCAACTGTTATTGGTCCAGTGATGCTCAATTAGTGGAGGTTCAAGCCATGGCTGGCTTCACATGAACTATGAAAACAAAAATAAGATTTAATACCAGGTTTCGAATACGGGGGATTGAGGGGGGGGGGGGGGGGGCTGACCCCCTAACTATGACTTGAACCCCCCCCCCCCAAACAAGACTAAAAGCAATAGGGGGTCAAAACATTTATACATCCTTCTTACCTATAATGTTAAATATTACAATACATTTACACAACATTCACAGAAGCCATATTTATTTTTTATGTGGACTGTTTGTATGTTCTGCACAACATAAGCAGAAATGTATAAAACTTAACATCTATTACAAGCTCAATGTAATATGCATCATTTTAAGTTGGCAGGGAAAATTTGAACAAGAACCTTATTGATCTGGTGGCTGAAGTAGTGAGGTATTAGTTACTATGTGTAGTTCGACAGTAAGCACAAATATTACTGCAATGAATCAATACATTGATGTATAAACCTGAAGTATATGGCTGAGGCAAATCGGTTAAAATGCTTTTCTTCTTTTTTCTTTTTTAAAGAACGATTCACTTAATGTGATTCAATAAAAGAGAGTTTACTTTGGAGACTAACAATTGCCAGACTTCTACACGAAGGCATTCCACCACTCTTCCCTTAACATTTCACACTGTAGATGCTGTATTGGTCCCAGTATGAATGGATGAGATAGGACAAAAGCCTAACCTACAATGACTTTCAATGACATTATTCCCATGTATTCAGAATGAATTAACACATGATTCCCATTGAAAAGATTCTGCATAATTTGAATTTCATTTTTAGGGCGAGAAAAGAGCTGACAGATTTAGATTATTGGGTGATCTATGCTATTAATGATAGTCATGTACAGGCCTAAATTGTGTATGGTGGTAACCATTAGCACTGTGTGATTTTACTCTGTAATATATTGTTGGTGATCCCTGACTACAAAGGTTGTGTGGTATGTGACACATTGGCTGGTGTAATCGATTTATGATTAATTTACTGCAAACATTATAGTAAACAAGCAAGACACTGTAAGGATTGTAAGAATTCAGTTTACTGAGGCACACACCTGCGCTGTACTGGTTTCTCACTTTGACCTGAAAAAGAAGTTTACCCCAATAATTGTCATTGTATAATTTGCATCCTGATTCTGATCAAGGGGCTAGTTGTAAAGTTATTAGCATAGTGTTAATACACAACATGCTGTGCTTCTGTGGCACATTATTCATTCATTCATTCATTCATTATCTGAAACGAAGAGAAGAACACATGAAATAAATAGCCATTCACTTATATAAATGAACTGATGGTGTAGCTCCATTCATGGGTTTAATCTTTAATATAATTATGCACAAAAACTCCACTTGAGTGCTAATCTCTGGAGAATCTTTTGCATTCTGTATATTTTATGAACCCATAATTACAGTATACAACGTGAGAGGACAGATAACATCCGAACAAGTGGTGAGAAAACTCATAACAATTTTTAAGGCAGAAATGGTTTATTTATAGTGAAATAACAAGTTCTAGGTGAAGTTCTAATGACAGCGCTTCATCCATATTCAGTCAACTTTTAACCTTGCATTCTTTTACAATGGCATAGGTTTAACAACATAGGCTCTTCCTTCAGTGAACTGAAACACCACTACAACCAAATAAAGGCCTCTTTACAGTGGAATTACTGGTGTTCAATGATTTTCTCAATCCAGGGCATGAATGCAGCAATATTGGTGTAGGCATTTGGTTTTGTGGGGTTGTCACAGATGTCCTTCTCGGTAAAGGAAGCAATGCCAACTGCAGTGTTATTACACACCAGAGGACCACCAGAGTCCGCCTGCAACAAAACATAAGCAACGTTAACACACTGCTGAACTAAACCTTTATAAAGCTTCTGCTAAAATAAAAAAAAAAACTGATGTTTTTTTTCTGACCTGGGATTAGGCTTAGACCTGGACTAAATTGTACTTTCTGTAGTTAATCTCCAATCAGAATGCTGGGTAGTTCAGGACTAGGTTTATTCCTGGTCCAGGAAAATGAAATCTGCTTGGGTTTAATGGGTTTAATCTTAAGGATAATTTACCTGACAAAATCCACCTTTTTTACCACCTGCACACAGTATGTTGGTGTAGTTCCAGTATGTTTTACAATTTTTATAGACGGTGACCTTCGTCTCCAGAAGTACTTTACTTGCATTTCCCTTGGTTTTAATTCTTCCCCAACCAGCTACGCTGCAAGTCCCACCTATGTCTTTGCTTAGTTTAGAGATGGAAATCTTGCCAGCATTCCTGCTGTTTTTAGTCGACTTTCCTAGCTGTAACAAAGCCAAGAAAATTAGTTAAATGTGGTAAATAAAACTGAACTTGATTAATATGAGAGAATCTGGAGTCCCTGTCACTTTGAGGTGCACACATTTGTGATGTCATCAGTCAATCAATCAAAATATATTTATTTTTTGTAAGTGATTTTGTCACAAAGCAGCTTTACAGAATTGGTATCAGAACAGATAACAATGTGGATCAGAAAGCCCCATGTGAGCAAGCCAAAGGCAACTGTGGCAAGGAAGGACTTCCTCGAGCCTGGAGGAAGGAACCTTGGGAGGAACCAAGACTAACAAGTGGAACCCATCGTCCTCTGGTCAAACTTCTGATAGAAATCAAAGAGTGAGCAGTTGTGTAAGAGTTAAAACAGAACAAGGAAAGACTCAGCTGACCCCCAAAAGACCCACCCGTTGTGTAATAAGACTCCAGGTGCAGAATTTTGGAAGTCATGAAATGAGTTTTAGCTTGAACAGACAATCAGAGTAGACTCATTTAGATGTGAAAACAGCATGAACCAGAATCTCAGCATCTTTAGAGTGTAGTGTATGTTGTTTTTTTTTGTTTTTTTATACACCGTGATACCTATGTGAATATATATTTAATATATATATTTATATATTGTGTTTATAGCGTTTACCTTATTCAAACTCTTATAATTACTGATTATTTGACTAATGATAGCAATTAAAGTTTATATATTGGCTTAAATAATTAAAACGTTACTAATTAGTTTGAGAATGAGTAATAGTCAAGCTAAGTGAGTTCTTCAGGATTTTCAGAGATTTCAATGAACAAACTGTATACACTGTGATTTCAAATAATGAGAGTTTTATTAATAAAATAAAAGAATATATTTAATTAACATAGCATAATCTTGTAATCTCACGGCATCAACGGAGGGGAAACCGATTCGACTTTAAAGATAAGCTAGGCACTGTGACTTGTGAATAAAATGTTGCTAATTGAGGTTAGATTAAGTATAAATTTATAAAGGGACTTAATTAGACATCAGCTTCTGGAGAATGTGAGAGTTTAGCTGGCTTACTCGTTTGCCGTTTCACCGAGCCGTCGCGTCCTGCTGTTTTAACCTCCGTGCTCTGCGGTTGTTTCTCGTCATTTCCGCGTCGTGAAAGACAGGCCCGCTTGTGAAGGAGATTCCCTCCCGGTTGAGTCAGGCACTCTCGGCCTCAGGCGGGGCGGCGTCGATCGAGAGTTCCCCTTTTCGGAGAATTGTAGGCGTGGCTGGTTTTTCCCCGGAGTGGAGTGGCTTCTTCAGAGTAGTCGCCTCGCTGTTCGGTTCTCCAGAAGGAGTGCCCTTAGAAGTCAGCTTATAACGCTAATATATCCGCTATCAACTAATCAAAAAGGGTGATATCTTATTCTGACCACGAATAAGCTTCACCTACTTTGATCACTCGTGAGATCACACTTCGATGGGCGATAAAACAAAACACAATTAAAAGAAAAGAAAGTATTCAAATCATTCGACGTACTCGTAGACTTTCTCACACTAGCTAACTCAAGACGTCTCCTGGGAGCTTAGTGAGGTTTCTTCAAAAGTCTTCGTTCGTCGGCGTGAAGAGGAGAAAGCGTCTCGCTTGGAGAGGTTGGAGCTTGAAGAGATAAAACAAAGAGAACGCGTGCAGGCGTTCAGAGCGGAAACGAAGTTAAGAGTCAGAGAGAAAAAGAGCGAGATGAGCTGATTTGAGCTTCCGATCTTCTGAGCTGAACCGCTGAACTGCTGAGCTGCACTGCACTGCACGAGCGAACTGCTCTCTGAACTGCACACTCTCTTTTCTCTAACTGATGTGCCGAGCTGAACTTCTTTTCAAAGCCAGCACGGTCACGCCCTATTGGGAGGTGTCCCTTCTTCGATTGGGTCGAGTCCGAGGCTCACGTGACTCTCCCGAAAGAGAGAAGAGGGAGAGTTTGAATCAGAGTTTTGAAATTTCTTATACATGTTAGTAATATACAACAATGAGCGTCCTGGATTATTAATATCAAACATTTACATAAGATTTCATCTTGGGTACGTTGTGTTTACGTCCCATTTACGATATTGTTTTTAGAAGGTATTAATTCGTTTTTCTAATCAGAGACAGAAATTTCTTTCATGATTGACAACAGTAATACACATCACTTCATTGGTTGATAGATGTCCATCTGAAGACAATAGGATGACACTCGTACATATTGTTTATGCATATTAATCAGAATTTGATTCCATTTTCATTATTGTTTAGGCGAACTCGAGCGAGCCGTAGTTTCGCCAGTGTCCATTTGGGGTCGCTGTTGATCCATGTTGTTCGTCCGGTGCGGATGAGTTAACGGGAGGTCACACCGAGTTCAATCAGTTTGACCATCTGGGGCTGTCTGTTTAGTGGGCTCGAGATAAGGACGAGACATTTAGGTGCCATTGTCATAAACTCCCCCCTTTTGTTCGAGGTTCCTGTTTCTTGAAAGCATTATAAACTTGTTATCTTTAGTTCCTGAAGAGAGGAAGGGGGCCGGGGGCCAGGTGTTGCTGGAAAGTGTCCCGCTCCAGTCTTTGATGTTAGATCTTATGTGCGTGCGTGTGTGTGGGGGGCTGCAGGGTCTTTATCCTTATCTCCCAAAATGATAACTTTACAGGAGAAGGAAAATAAAACATTCTTAACTTTCAACTGAAGTGAATGTAAAAAGATTTTCTTACAGTTGGAGCATTTCTATTGATTCATTCATCGTGAAATTTTCTCAAGATATTGAGGACAAACAATATTGTGTTCAAACGATGTAATAAAGTAAATGGACACAAATGGAGATGCATGTTTTTAACTGGTCAGCCACAGTATGACACAGACTTCTTTAAAATCATATTTATTAATAATCAGTTTAATAAGTGGCTTCATGGACTCCAGATATGGTCAGTTATGAAGAAAGGATAAAGAGAGACACAGAAGGGTAAATTATGAGTAAAACTGTAGAAGTAAATGAAGTAAAGAGAGAAACAAAAAACAGGCAAAAGAGGAAAGTGAGGAAAAGTGTATGCGGGAGAAAAAAGTGTAGTGAAAGTAACAGGAGAGGAAAAAGGAAGATAAAAGAAAATAATTTTTTTGCTGAATGACAAATCACTTTCTCTTAATGTAAAAAAAATACTTCATAAACATTCATGAAGAGAAATGTTAGATATAGACAAAAGATATGAGTTTTTGCAGTTTATGCTCTACAGTCAGCAATAATCATTCTCCAGGTATTGTTAATCAAGTATCATGTGTGGTTACTGTTGTGTTGGCATTGTCCTTAATGGTAATTAGAGGACAGTAAATAAATGCTGTTTGGTCTCTGACTTTTGCGCAGTGATCTATGTGTAAAATAATCTACACATGCTCTAAAATAAGACGTCGGGTGGCGCTAGTGTGAGAACAGCGTGAAGAGGAGGGGTGAGGAAAAGGGGGTGGGGGTCTGTTAAAAGCCTGTGGTCACTGGGTCAGCCCGGAGCTGTGTGACTGTGACACTACCTGCTACTCCATCGTTCACCGGCCAAATTCATAGAAGCACAAAAGCTGCCATTTCCACTCTGCTCTCTCTGCCATGCTGTACATACAGTGTGGTGGAAAGTGCTTCAAAGCTGGAGATGCACTGAGCTGTTTTCAGTTCTCTGGCAAAGAGGAAGACAAACCGCTTCAGTGGCTCCAGTCTTAAAAGTAATGTGCAAATGCATTGAACAAGTGAGGTTTTTGTAATTTGTCCCATTCAGAAGACTGTCACTTTACCTCGCCCTCTATCATTTACATTTTTTTTTTATTTCAGCAGCTACTCTTTTGCAGAGAAACTTACAAAAGCAACGTGTCATTTGTTAGAGCATGTAGCCTCACCAGCAGAAATACAATTGGTGCCCAACTCATTAACGAAGGCAGCGCTCAATACTGGGAAAGAAACTTTCCAGTGAGGAGACTGCTCTCAAAGAGTTTTCTTATTTAACACGGGCATTACTTATCCCTCAGCTGCTTATAACCAGGTTTATGTTTTAGATATCTTATTTATGGGAGACTCCATTTGGGAAATGCTTTGGTTATGCAGCATCTGGTGGATGAGTCTTTTGTATCCATGAGCATAAAAGCATGGAACCTATGACCTTACAGTGCTTATTACATGCTTTGCTCAGGACATGACCCTGGGGTGCCCGTTGTTGATGAAAAGTGCTTAGCAGTGCACTTCTGTGGTTAGATTGGAGAAACAATGTCTCTAGATTTAGAGAAGTCCATATATTGATGAACATGCCGAGTGGAAAAGGGTGACTGGACCAAACTGCCTGCAAAATATTGTACCGACAAGAAGAAGAAGTAAGAGGGCAGTTAATAACAGAAAGATGCATGGCTAAATAGGCCAGTATTGGGGGTGTCTGGGCTTTGGGTGATGAGACATGGTGTAATACTAACGGAATGGTAAAGCTGACAGTTGGTATATATGCAACAAGGATCCTATATAAACTGCTGGTGTTGTTGTGGAAACTGCGTGCTTCTGTAGCGGAGAAACACTGATCACGTATAGACTGCTGACAGTCTGGAGTTGATCCGTTGAATTTAATTGTTGCTGTCTACAGACGCCCGCACGGTCACTGCATATTCTTTTCTCTCTACAGATTCAACAACAACAGCAGAAACAGGAGAGCACTGGCTAGCACTGGATATTCAGCACTTCAGCTGTCCTGACGGAGCGGACGCTATCGCCAACAAAGTGCTGGAAAACTAAAGTGTGGCTGTGGAACTACGCACTCTGACAGATTTAATAGCTCTTTTACTGCGATAGGTGCCGAATGTTGTCTAAAGGAACTCATTATAAAGGACTTTGCCACTTAAGTCAATGTTTTACACCGAATACTGCATATAACGTGAGTGTGCAGTGATAGTTCTCATAGTCAACAGTGAGGAAGCTCCTCCTCCTTCTTTGCTATGCTGTCAGTCATTAGACCATTATCCTTTCTGCTGATGTCCTGCCTCCCACGCGAGAAAGGGGCCAGAAGTATGGAAGCAAATCTGTTTCATCAGACTTCGAAATCTTACCACCTTTGCTATATATGCTAATATTCAGACCAAATCCCAGCAATATACTGTGAGAGCTGTAAGAATGTCATTCATCTATTTTTTTTTTAAATCAGCTCTAAACACACTTTCCAAAAGACTGTTTTCAAAGGTACAGATACAAAGAAAAAAACACATTATAAACATTTCAGAAGCTTGCTTTTGAGCTTTGAACTTTGTAAACGTGTGTTGCCTACACATAAATGTGTACAGCTTTCAGTATTTGTATGTGATTTTTATGGAAGCAAATCTGCCTCATCAGACTTTGAAATATTACCACCTTTGAATTTGTAGCACTGAATTTATTTGCACTGAAATTATGCATCTGAATTTTTTTTTGTTTTTGAATTTAAGTCTTCAGATTTCCACCTCTGAATATTTTGCTTCGCAATTATGCGTCTGAATACAATTGCTTTTTAATTGAACTTGTGGATTTTTTAAGAACACGTTTTCACTGTTATTATTCAAGGTTAATAATTCAGATAAAAAAAAAATTCAAGCTTAAAAAAATTCAAACAATTGCAGTTTGCTCAAATTCGATAGACCAAATTCAGATGCCAAAATACGAGTAAAAACAAATTCAGATACACATCCGGGACACTAAGGATGAGCATTCGATTCATTAGGATTTTCTCTTTCACCTTAAATGCTGCACTAGTTGCATTCTGTCGCCGCTAGATGGCGAAATACGAACATAACTTCCATACCGTGGAAAAACTACACGTTTAGCTTCCTCGGATATTATCTTTATTTTCAAAGTGTCTCAAAAATCTGAAAGGCTCACTGAAGACACAATATAACAAACTACTGATATCCTGATTATGAAGAAATTTAACTGTGGAAATTTTTTTCCTAATGGCCCTATGAACACTTAAAAAAAACCCTACCGCATTAAAAGACTCCCATTTATATTTAGACTACCTCGTTCAATAAACTGCTGCTGGAATTTCAAGATCCACAGTAAAAATCCAGCTACATCTATCCAGGGATTGTCACAACGTTGTCTACTTTCTACTTGGGTTGAAATACAATTTAGAATTGCCGGGTGCCCTTTTGCGCATGGTTTGATTAAACCCGTGCCTGTCAGGGAGCTGGCAGCGCGAGCCGCTGATTGTTGTGGTTTGAAGCGGTTTTCTAACAGGTTCTTCAGCGGAGCCGTAGATCGATACACGGACCCTCACAAACTCTGTAAGTACAAAAATAATTTCTTTCAAAAACATCTGACATTGAATACAATTAATTTAATGTATTTGATTAATACTTTGGTTATTAAATGTGAGTTATAATCATGGTTAAGCCTTAGTTGCTCTTTCAGTAACATGCTGGATAGATTAGTGTTAGCTAGTCAGTAAAGTTACCTCAGAATTTAAAAGTCGTCCATATCCCATGAAAACTGATGCCTGTTGTACTATGATCATTTGTTTATTAGATAGCTACCAGTATTGACAAAAATGCAAACCAAGGGGGATGAAGACTAATATGACAAAAAATAATTTAGTAATGTTATTTATTGGATATTACATAAACAAACAATATTTTGTGACCTTTCTACCACAAGCAACCACTCTTTTCTCAGTCACAAAACTTAAATTATACTATGTGTTCTTTATTTCACATTGCTAGCTATCTATATTTTTTACCTGTTTG
This sequence comes from Hoplias malabaricus, assembly GCF_029633855.1. Taxonomy (NCBI): domain Eukaryota; kingdom Metazoa; phylum Chordata; class Actinopteri; order Characiformes; family Erythrinidae; genus Hoplias; species Hoplias malabaricus. Next base: position 18,311,990 of record NC_089815.1, on the reverse strand, counting down.
CATGATGACAGAGTAAGTAAGGTTTTGATGAAACTGTATTACATGAGTGGCACGGTGGTGCAGCAGGTAGTGTCGCAGTCACACAGCTCCAGGGGCCTGGAGTTTGTGGGTTCGTTTCCTGCTACGGGTGACTGTCTGTGAGGAGTGGGTGTGTTCTCCCCGTGTCCGCGTGGGTTTCCTCCGGGTGCTCCGGTTTCCTCCCACAGTCCAAAAACACACGTTGGTAGGTGAATTGGCAACTCAAAAGTGTCCGTAGGTGTGAGTGAATGTGTATGTGTGTGTCTGTGTTGCCCTGTGAAGGACGGGTGCCCCCTCCAGAGTGTATTCCTGCCTTGTGCCCAATGATTCCAGGTAGGCTCTGGACCCACCCCGACCCTGAACTGGATAAGCGGTTACAGATAATGAATGAATGAAAAATGAATGTTTTAGAGCAAGATTTGCTAAGGAAAAATTGATTTCTTTTTCTTCTAATCATGCAACATACTGCTTCAAACTGTAGTGTATTCATTTTGCTGTGTGCAAAATGTGAACAGTGACAGAAGTGTAGAAAGGTATAGTCACACTGCTCTATATTTCAGTGCTGTGGAGCTTTAGAGCACTCTAGCCAACAACTAGCCTTGGGCATGGTGACCTCAGACTCATGTGCAGCCACTCTAAAGCTTCCTGCTTCATTTCATGGTTTTCTATGAACATTAAAAAAACAGTGTGTGCCCCTGAGCATGTGTGTGTTTTTGTCAGAAAGGAATGACTCTTATAAAAGTACAGTGTACTCATTATAAGGGAGGGGGCGTCTACAAACTTTTGTACATGAATATGACTACTACTACCACCACTGTCCCATGCATTGCCTCAGTAACCAAAGGAGAATTCTGTGTGCTACCGTCTTCAATGGGTGGATCACTGATGACCTCACAACATCAAAGACTCCACAGTGTGATGTCATAATGGTGAATGTGCAGGTGAAGTACGGGGTGCCCTGCTGTTTGAATCATTCCGTGTCCAGAGTGGAGAAGAGCAACAGCACAATGGCTTTCCTCTTTCGCTGCTGCAGTGGAGTGGACTACTCCGATACGGAAAGTCCTGACAAGGATAGTAAACTGAACATAAAATTGAAGAAAAAGAACAGGAGGAGAGCGTGGTGGAAGAAGGAGAATAGAAGTGGTGGAGAAGAAAAAGACGGAGGAAAGGTTTCCAGTGTGTCTCCAAAGACCATGAATGAGGAACTGGGGACAGGGTCAGCGTCTCTCCACTCAGAGACACCAGAAAACATAAATCAAAATGTTGTCTCTGAGGATGTGTCTCCCCTGAAGAAGACAGAAAGGCCCGACCCAGCGGACCTGAGTGAGTGAATCAGTGCATTTCATGGCTGTTTGACTGTTGATTGCTGTGTATCTGCCATTAAAATCCTCAATTTTAAAAAGCCTCAAGTTTCAATATCAGATGTAAAGTCCTGTCAGAAAAGCAGGACCTGGTAGTGCAGTGAAGAGAGGAACACACTCCTGATTAATGTGCTTCTCTTCAGAGGAAACGTTGGTTCTTCTGTCCACAAACATTTGTCCATGTAGTGTATTTGTTCATGTCTTAAACAGAACATAAGACACTGGAGGTGACCTTTCTTCTACCTGTCCATGAGGATACAGTCATCAGAGCACTCATGGACATTGACCTGGAGCTGGAGGACACCAACTACAAAGCTCCAGGTAAGAACTGGACATCTGGACATCTAATAATTCTTGAACATTTAAAATCACTGTAAACAGCTTTTGATTGTTGTGTATTTACAACAGTTACAAAAGACAACAGTTTATTGTCTGTGTAATATGAGGTGTACAATACATTTTAAGTCATTTTTGGTAATGTTTAATTGTAATGTTTAATTGCAAACTTTTGTGATTTTATGGTAATTGGTATGTATTCATAAAAATGACAATTGTCAGTTTATTTAAAAATTAAGCATTAATACACTATATTCACAATCGCTAACATGGATCTCTGTGTGGTTTCAAGGTTATTATTTATTTATTTATATATTTATTATTTTTTTTTACGACAAAGTTCAGGCTTACCAACCAATGATTTTGCAAATCATTTTTACGTCATTCATGTTTCTGACTGTTTATTAGCCAGATTAATTCTAAGGAGCTGCTGTAATATGACTGATGACTTTATGCTATGCAACGTGAATGTTAGAGTTAGGGCGCTATCAAAATGTCTGAGGCTAGAAATTATGAGAGTGGGTCACAAAAAAAGGAAAGCCCAAAAAAAAAAAAAAAAAGCGCGTGAGCCCCACTAGCCAAGATGCAGCACTAAGTCAAATGGCAGCTAACACAAAAAAGCCAAAAAAGCTGCGCCGTACTCGATTCTGCTAGTCACTAATGTAAGTGGAGAGTTGTCTCTCAATAGTTAAAAATAAACCGATCTATATGCACCGAGAAAGAGTGAGCCACTTGGCTTTGATGTCTATTGAGAGTGATATTTTGAGAAGTCTGCATTTTAAGGACGTTATTAGAGACTCCTCATTCCAGAAAAGTAGAAGAAAAGACTTTTCTTTATGTTGCATGTTAGAACTGCAGTGTTCAGACCACTACCGTGTGCTTTGTGAGACGATGACACAGACTTTAGACCTATGTGCTCGTCCTGATGTATTTATTTACTGGGTCTTTATTTAAGGATTATTAACCTAACTGTATTATTTCGGAAGGAACTCAGTTTTCTTGTGTTGCACTGTGTTGGGTACAGATTTTATGAAGATGATATGTGGGGTGGGAGGAATGGGGGACGGGACTTTTTTTTTTGGTGGGGAAAAGAAAATAATTTTGAATGGTCTCTGCTGGGACAGTTGATCAAACTGGGCTCTGCAAAATGTCGTGGATGTAGCTTGACAGCTGTGGGCGGAGTTAGTGATTAAACATAGTGTCCGATTTAACTCCAACATTGTTTCACTGCTGCTTTGTGACAACATCAGTTGTGAAAAGCGCTATATAGATAAATTTGATTTGATTTGATTTCACCTACAGGAACAATGAGGAGTGTAGGGTGCAGAGTCAGAAATAAACACCGTCTGGTCAGGACACTGATGCGGAGACTGATGGCTGCCGAGGAGCTGGGAGATGCCCGTCTCAGCTTCCCACGACTAGGTGAGGACAGGACAAGAAATTTGGTGACAAAAATAATTACCCTATAAAACTGACAGTGTTTACTGGTGTTAAAGCAGAGATGGAGGTCGTGGTTGCTGAACGCACAGAGACGGAAAGCTCTCGGCTTGCAGACCTGGCTCATCAGATCATGGATGCAGACCTGGACCAGACGAATGACTCAGTTGACACACCTGTAGGTTAGTAAATGAAAACAATATTCCTGTAAAAAAAGGACTGGTGTGAAAGCATAGAGTGAGATTATGGACACTGTGAGTGTGTTGTTCTCTACAATAAGAACAAGAGAATCAGGAGAAAGACAGTAACGTAGTGTCTCACTTCATGACGAAGCAGGTGACGAGCTGCAGGAGAGTTCCACTGACCCTGAGGACACAGAATGCTTGCAGACTCTGGCCGATGACCCTGAACCAGATGGTCAGTCGACTCTTGGTGAGTAGAGGAACTGAACACATTAGAACAAACACCCTGATTGGACAGCTGTTGATATTTACTTATGCTAATACAGAGGAGGAGACCCTAAACGCAGCGCCCTCTGGAGCAGAGGCTGATGCTGCACAAGAGTTCCTGGACTCTGTCCTCCATGAGGTTGCGCTGCTGTTTCAGAGTAAGTAACGAACTGATATTTAGCTCAGGTTTAATCAGGAATTTCTCCTCCTCCAAATGATAACAATAGTGACGATTACAATAATAATCCTGTAAAACTGATGGTGTTTGTTTTTGTAAAAACAGTGAAGGGGTCAGTTACAGTGTTTCAAGCTGTCCCTCAACACACCAACTCCTCACAGACTGTCACCCAGAGCGGGAATCAAACCCACAACCTCCAGGCCCCTGGCGCTGTGTGACTGCGACACACCCTGCTGTACCAATGTGCCGCCCTGACCACTTTAAAAAATATCCTTGAATCCTTAAAAAATGGCCAATATAGTTTGAATGCCATATTTAAAAAATTCCACCTTTAAAAATGGCCATTTAAATTAGACTTCCACCTTAAATAAATGACCACTTCAAATAACCCTTTAAAAGACTGCTAAGATACATTGAACACAACCTTAAAAATAATTCCACATTAAATAAATCAGCCATTTTATTTATGCTTCCACCTTAATTAAATGGCCATTTCATAGAAAAGGACATAAAATATACCACCTTAAAAAGTCTCCCATTATATATTGCAGGCCACCTTTAAAAAAATCCACACTCAAAAAATTCAGCCTTTTTATTTAGGCTTCCACCTTAAGTGACCACCTCATAGAAACGGTCACATTAAAATAAATACCACATTAAAAAGCCTCCTATTTATATTTAGACTACCTCGTTCAATTAACTGCTGCTGGAATTTCAAGTTCCACGTTAAATATCTAGCTACATTTATCCAGGGATTCCTTAAATCAGTGCCTTATGTGGTTATTCCTATGCATTAGGCTCTTTTTACCTATTTAGAAACACACCTGAGTTAAAGTGGATTATGAGAGAGAGAGAGGGAGAGAGAGAAAATGTAATAATTATATCTCCTGGTGTCTTTTATGATGTATCAGCAGGACAGGGCGTGAAGGTGGAGAGTGCTCCCATTGAGACCGACGTCACTGAGGAGCACCTTCACCTCCTTGACACTGATCCTGAGACAGGCATAGCTCAACGTCTTGGTGAGTAGAGGAACTGAACACACAGACTAGAACAAACACCCTGCTGGACAGCTGTTGATATTTACTTATGTTAATACAGAGGAGGAGACCCTAAACGCAGCGGCCTTTGGAGCAAGGGGTGAATGCTGCTGTAGGGTTTGATCCTTTGGTATTTTGACCAAAGTAGGGTCATGTGTGGAGTGGGGGGTGAGGGGATATGACCTTTTAATTATGAGAGATAAATGAGAGCAGTAGGAGACACAAGCACCTAAGAAGACCCCATGTTCCTTTTTGCGGCTGCACCCACACTCAGTGCTCATCACTTCATCAACAGAAGCAGACCCAGAGTTCCAGGTGGAATCCCTGGGCATTAGAGATGAGATTAGTGCAGCTGATTCCTCTCATTTTGTCTGACAGGTGAAAATGAAACAGTGGCTGATGGTCCACCCCCTCATCCTCAGAAGAAGAAAAGAACTCGTCGAGGAACAAGAGGAAAGGGGAGGAAAATTCATTATAAGAAACAGCCCCAGGAGCAGAAGAGTGACCAAGAGAGAGGACATGGAGAAAGTCCTGCTCGGGTAAAGACAATATGCCCGTGTCATCTTTTTTTCTTGTGAAAATGTCCTCAGAGATGTTAATGTTTGGTTTCTGTCTGTACATTGTGCAGTCTCAGGTCTGCGCAAGCCAGAGTTCAAGATACACGTCCGTGGAGATTGGAATGAGGGAGAAGACCCTAGTGGATGCAGGACTGTGTGTGACACAGAGATGTAGTGGTCACTGATCCTTTATTAGTAAATAAATAACTTGCAGCAATAGTAGAATAGTAAATTGAATTGCAGTCAAAAGTAAGGAGTGATGTCTGACTCCGATGAGTGACCAGTTAACCAGCGCCGAAACGGCAGGAGCCAGCTTTAAAGGAGCAGTAGCTAGTGTTTGTACCTTCACTGAAACAGAAACAAAATAATGGTTCATGAATCATAATCGTGGTAATATGTACAATTAATTGTGATTTTGATTTGCGCTAATATCGCCCGGCACTACTTACATTGCACTCCCGCAGACTAACCACTTTAGAAAAACCTACTTACTGGAAACTTCTACGTTGTTTATCCACACACTGACCATATTATTACAAACATGTAATTTGTACTTTAACTCACTGGTCATTATAAATGACTTACATAGTACTTCCTCCTACACGTCATTTTTCTGGAAACATCCATTATATACATCCCCATATATTAGAACCCACCTGCTTCACAACTGTGCTCACCTCAGATCAACTGTCTATAGGTGTTTAACTACAGACCATACACTATCAGCCCCCTCTACCTCATTACTCTTCACTGAGCCAAAAAAGTGGTTCTTCCCCAGCATTGCCCTAAAGAAACCTGTATGGCTGCACTTGGCAGCTTCATTCTGAAGAGTGTTGTTCTGGGTGGTTAGGACGTGTGCAACTTCAGAGCAAAGTGTTCAGAGCTGTTTTTCAAATTTTGGCAGGGCTCTTAAAAATGGTGTCAAAAGTTTTGACACATCTTATTAGTCACTGGTGGCGTAGAGCTAGTCACTGTATATAAGTGTGTACCAGCCCCTACCTCTGCACAATCCAAGTTATGGTCTCAAACACATTAAGAATGGAGCACTTCTACAGATTAATTCTCGATGAGGCCACAGCTGTTCACTGAAAACCGTTCCAGGTGACGACCTCATGAAGCTGACTGAGAGAACGACGAGACTGTGCAAAGCTGTCATCAAAGCAACAGGGGGCTACTGTGAAGAGTCTAAAGTATAAAACATATTCTGGTTTAACACTTTTGTGTTTACTGCATAATTCCATATGTTCCTTCATAGTTTTAATGTCTTACACATTCATTTAAATTGTAGAAAAAAATAAAAAAACAGGAAAAACATTGAATGAAATGTGTCCAAACTTTTGACTGGTGCTGTACATTCACAATAGGTGGAAAAGGCCAAAAACAAAGGAAATCCTCCCTGAGTGGGTGTACGCAGACACTTAACTGGTACTACCCTGGGTATTTTGAGAAGATCCATTGTGTACCTTGTATGTATTGTGTTCAATGTACTCAGCATATGATTAGAATCTCTGTGCTGCTGCTTTTAACTGAGCAATTATTTCATTGCAGAAATTCACAGCTTTTATGTGACAACTCATGCTAAAAATGCACAAAATTCAGAATCACCTGTTCTTATTTCACAGGAAATAATAATATATACTAACTTCAAAAACCTGCAAAATAGCAGGGTCAAACACAAAACAGATTCACACAGAAACAAACAGCTCCTGCTTTTGACCCCCTATGTATCTGCACAGCAACCTCAGCAAATGGGATCAAGGCCATTGGCATCAGCATCACAGCCTCAAACACTCAGCTGACTGTGCACATGTCCCCCCAAAGGTCTCAGATAAATGCTACATTCCATACTGGAGAATGAAGGAAAATAAAACATGTTACTGGGGCCCTACAACATAAAACAATCATAACCATACTATAAACATATCATGGAAGCAATCATATGCTGTCTTCAGCTGCCATGACAGATTTGGTTCAATGATACTAACATGCTACCATCATCGCTAACCGCTGGGTAGAATCAGTAGTCTTGTCACTACCAAATGCTCTCATAAAGAGGAACATTTATCATGTTACCATGGAAGGCAGACAAAACGACAAGAACATTTCCCAAGGACTCTTTTTTGGCATAATGTATTGCTCTTGTCCTAGTTAAGAGGAAAACCCTGGCCTGCTTTCTGGAGGACAGTCAGTGTACAAACCGGATTCCAAAAAAGTTGGGACACTAAACAAATTGTGAATAAAAACTAAATGCAATAATGTGGAGATGGCAAATGTCAATATTTTATTCGTAATAGTACATAGATGACAGATCAAAAGTTTAATCTGAGTAAATGTAACATTTTAAAAGGAAACATATGTTGATTTCATGGCATCAACAAATCCCTGGAATTTGTTCCAGTGGCTGGAAAAAGGAAATTGAGCATATAACGAACAGATGGAAGACCAATTAAGACTAATTAGGTCAATTGACAACATGATTGGGTATAAAAAGAGCTTCTCAGAGTGTCAGTGTCTCTCTGAAGCCAAGATGGTAAGAGGATCACCAATTCCACCATAGTTGTGCAGAAAGATAGTGCAGCAATACCAGAATGGTGTTACCCAGCGTAAAATAGCAAAGACTTTTAAGTTATCATCATCAACCGTGCATAACATCATCAAAAGATTCAGAGAATCTGGAACAATTGCTGTGCGTAAGGGTCAAAGTCGTAAAACTCTACTGGATGCGGATGCTCGTGATCTCCGGGCCCTTAAACGTCACTGCACCTCAAACAGGAATGTCTCTGTCAAGGAAATAACAGAATGGGCTAAGGAATACTTCCAGAAAGCATTGTCAGTGAACACAATCCACCGTGCCATTCGCCGTTGCCACCTGAAACTCTATAGTGCAAAGAGGAAGCCATTTCTAAGCAAGCTCCACAAGCTCAGACGTTTGCACTGGGCGAGGGGTCTTTTAAAATGTAGTGTGGCAAAATGGAAGACTGTTCTGTGGTCAGATGAGTCACGATTTGAAGTTCTTTATGGAACACTGGGACGCCATGTCATCCGGACCAGAGAGGACAAGGATAACCCAAGTTGTTATCAACGCTCCGTTTAGAAGCCTGCATCACTGATGGTATGGGGTTGCATGAGTGCTTGTGGCATGGGCAGCTTGCATGTCTGGAAAGACACCATTAATGCAGAGAACTATGTTCAGGTTCTAGAACAACATATGCTCCCATCTAGACGTCATCTCTTTCAGGGAAGACCCTGCATTTTTCAACAAGATAATGCCAGATCACATTCTGCAGCAATCACAACATCATGGCTACGTAGGGGAAGGATCCGGGAACTGAAATGGCCAGCCTGCAGTCCAGACCTTTCACCTATAGAGAACATTTGGCGCATCATAAAGAGGAAGGTGCGACAAAGAAGTTAGAGGCCTGTATTAGACATGAATGGGAGAGCATTCCTATTTCTAAACTTGACAAACTGGTCTCCTCTGTCGCCAGATGTCTGTTGAGTGTTGTAAGACGAGGGGATGTCACACAGTGGTAAAAAATGGCCTTGTCCCAACTTTTTGGGGATTTGTTGATGCCATGAAATTTTGAAACAATATATTCATTCATTCATTCATTATCTGTAACCGCTTATCCAATTCAGGGTCACGGGGGTCCAGAGCCTACCTGGAATCATGGAGCACAAGGCAGGAATACACCCTGGAGGGGGCGCCAGTCCTTCACAGGGCTGAAACAATATATTTTTCCCTTAAAATGATACATTCTCTCAGTTTAAACTTTTGATCTGTGATTTGTGTTCAATTCTGAATAAAATATTAGATGTTGGCACCTCCACATCATTGCATTCAGTTTTTATTCACAATCTGTTTAGTGTCCCAACTTTTTTGGAATCCGGTTTGTACTATGGGCTAAAATACATGGGATAAAACAAGCCATTTATTAAGGTTTTTGGCCTTGGACAGACAGAAAACTTTGAGTGGAAAATGAAAAATTTACAATAGACTATAGTCTATTGAATTGCTTTTCTTTTATTATTTTGAGGGCCCTATACAGATGTTATGATTAATAAATACTTGGTTCTAACACATAACAGCTGAATAGAGAGAACCAACTGATTTTCCATATGACTGTGATGATATTGTGTTGTCTGGAGGAATTAAATCCCTTTAAAGATATATTTAAATAACCATTACTTACAATTAGTGGTAGATCCTGGGATGAGTGTGTTTTTGTACATGAAACACAGTACGATGTTGTTGTTTTATGGCAGTTTGGGTGCAATATACATTAAAATTAAATATTTGTGCTCAAAATGTACATATGTAGAAACAGTAATTTTGTGGTAAAATTACTTCATAATTTAGGGAGATTACAAAAGTCTATTGTTTTTTTTTATCTATTTGATTGGCAGGTCTAGTGGGCTGCTTTGATGTGACTGGCTACACAGGAGGCACTGTCATAATCTTCTGCAACTACCAACAACTTGGACAGAATGAGAAATACTTTTGCAAGAAAGGCATTAATCCAAACACTCTAAAGGACTGTGTGATTATAAACCATAATCAAACTCCCAACATAGTGAGTCACAAAGACTCAAGAATTGCTTTAGTCGGCACCCCTAATATTCTTACTGTGGTCCACAAAGAGCTGAGTTTACAGGACTCTGGATCATATAAGTGTGGAGCATCTAGATTGTGGAATATTGACTTGAACCTGAAAGTGAACACAGGTAAGATATCATTTATATTGTATTAGGGATGGCCTAAATAATAGAAATACTTGAGTATTTAGTGGAATGTGTGTGTGTCTGTGTTGCCCTGTGAAGGACTGGCGTCCCCTCCAGGGTGTATTCCCGCCTTGCGCCCGATGATTCCAGGTAGGCTCTGGACCCCCCGCGACCCTAAATTGGATAAGCGGTTACAGATAATGGATGGATGGATGGATTATTTAGTGTATTTCAGTTGGTAAACCTGCTGCTTTCTATGCCCAAGACTAGGGTTGTTTTCCCTGCTCAGATAAAAAAGACCCCTAACAAAACATTCACCAGAACCTATAGCATGATTAGAACATACTGCAACTGCAAGATGTTGAGTGTTTGTATGTCACAGTTATGTTTGACTCTACAATGAATTCATCTGGTTTAAAAAAAATAGTATTTGTTTTTTCAGAAAATTGATTGATTCAGATTCAGAAACTTGATCATATTGATATTATATAATAGCTGTAAAATAAAATGAATACTGATGAATTCATTGGTCAAATGAAAATATTGCTGGGCTACACCCTCTGTGAAACACATCAAAACTGTATTTGAACTGAGTTTCAGACCAAAGCACGATACGTGCAGATGAGGCTAAAAAGGGTTTATTAGAAAACACACAGTCCAAAGCAGTGGCGGATGCTGGTCTTTCAAGGAGGGGAAGCTCAATTTCGGCCTACATCATAAAATGTGTCAGTTTATTTTTAAGAAAATGATCTGTGACCCTGTCGTACCAACAAGGCGTCTTTTCCAGGGACTTGACTAGTGTCCTCTCAATGGCCAGCAGAGCTAGGCTGCACCTGTTCTAACGCTATGGCCCGCCGGCGGGCCAGGAAACACGGTTATTTATAAACTTAAATATAACTACAGAGCCTCAGAAGCAATATAGACACTCAAGGTACGAAATTAAAGCTTTACGTCTCTGCTTTTTATTGATTCTGCCAGTTTATATATATTTCCATTTTAAAAATATGTATTTTTGGTCGAAATACACCTTGCCAGGATTGTTGTTATGAAAAAATATTTTTGCGTTAGACACATTCATATTTTTCACGGCGCCATATTTGAGTCAATGTTTACAAGCCATACACCAATCGAACGGGCAGACTCTCAGGATTAAGAGGATATAAGCCATTATATGCTAAAATGTAGAACTAGGGAATTAAAACCGAAAGAATAAGATATTTCAAGCCTCAGGTCTGTTTGTCTGTTAGGAACGCAGGGCGGACTGACGGAGCGGACGCATTCGCTAAAACACAGATAACCTTTAATAACAAATAATAACAAAACAAAGAGACTATTAACAAAAGACAAGAAACGGGGATCCAGGCAGGATAAACGGGACACGGGGAGTTAAACAGGACTAACGGGACAGACAGACTAAAGAACGAAACGACAGAGGAAATACAGCGACAACGTGGAGACTAATAACGGAGAGACTAAATAACTCGACAAACTTGACAAAGAACGAGAGAACAAGAGAACACGACAGACTTGACATGATACGGGGAACAATGACCAACAAACAGGAAGTGCAGGAAGGGTACTTAAATACAAGACACTGACGAGACGCACCTGTGACAGATAACGAGGAGGACTGGTTAACAGATGACACGGACGAGGAGGCGGAGACAAGGACATAAACAAAACATAGCCATGTGCTAAAAGCACATGGCCGGGGACAACAGACATGACAGGACGAAGGCATGACAGATGCCCCCCCCATGAACGCGCAACTCCCGGGGCGCGTACACCTAAACCCCCCAGGAGTTCGCACAGGAGAGGGCACGGAAAACAAGACAGACTAAGACAAGACAAGGAACCAAGGGAGACAGGACTCAGGACAGGACGGGAACAGACACAGGAGCTGGGGACACGACAGGACCGAATATACGAGACGGGACATGGGACATGACAGGAGACTGACAAAGGGGGGCCACAAGAGACGAGAACGGACTGGACAGGACAGGACTGGACACATGGGAATTGACGGGAGACTGGACTGGAGACAAGACAGGGGACTGAACGTGGGACGGATACGGAGACTGGACACATTTGGGGACAGAAGACTGGACATGGACAGGTGACAGAACAGGGGACTGGAATGGAGACGGGACTGATGACAGGACTGGGTGCTGGGAATAGACGGGAGCAGAGACTGGTGACGAGACAGGGGACAAGACACTGGACAGGATAGGAACATTAGACTGGACAGGGGTATGTGACTGGACAGAAGACAGGACAGGTGACATGACACTAGACGGATACGGAGACTGGACATGACTAACTGGGGACTGGACATGAGACAGGACAGAGGGTTGGAACGGGGACTGGACAGGAGACGGGACAGGGGTTTGAGACAGAGACTGGACTGGAGACAAGACGGGTGACTGGACGTTGGACAGATACGGAGACTGGACCTGACTAACAGGGGACTGAACATGAGACAAGACAGGGGGTTGAAACAGAGACTGGACAGGGCTGACAGGGGACTGGACTGGACTTGGCAGGGGAACAGGTACAAGAACATTTACAGGGACTGACACAAACACAGTGACCGGGACAGGGACAGAGACAAAGGCTGACATGGGCACAGGGATAAGGACAGAGACAGGAACCAAGACAGGGACAGACAAGGGAACCAATATAACAGGGGGGTGCCCAGGACTGGCTAATGTCTGTGGGACAGTCTGAGGAACCAGCCTGGGCACAGTTCTGGGGATCGGCCCCCGAAGTCCTTCGGGCCGACCTACGAACATGGACAGGAGCGGCCGTAGCCACAGTCACGGGGACAGGAGCGGCCGTAGCCACAGTCGCGGGGACAGGAGCGGCGGATGCCGCCATAGTCACGGGGACAGGAGCGGCGGGTGCCGCCATAGTCACGGGGACAGGAGCGGCGGGTGCCGCCATAGTCACGGGGACAGGAGCGGCGGGTGCCGCCATAGTCACGGGGACTGGAGCAGCGGGTGCCGCCATCACGGAGACTGGAGGCCCTGCAGCGACGTCCACGGAGGCAGGGGAACCTGCGACGTCGTCCACGGAGGCAGGGGAACCTGCGACGTCATCCACGGAGGCAGGGGAATCTGTGACGTCGTCCACGGAGACAGGAGACAGTGCGACGACGTCCACGGAGGCAGAGGAATCTGCGACGTCGTCCACGGGGACTGGAGACAGTGCGACGACGTCCACGGAGGCAGAGGAATCTGCGACGTCGTCCACGGGGACTGGAGACAGTGTGACGACGTCCACGGAGGCAGAGGAACAAAAGACAGGAGAGGCGCGTGCCGCGCTCACGAAGATAGGCGCAGCTGGAGGCGCCGCGCTCTCGAGGACAGGAGTTCGTGCTGCTCGCCGGGCTCGCGCTGGAGCTGTAAAGGGTTTAGGAGGTTTCACAGGTGCACCCATTAGATCCCCTCGAGGTGCGCCCCTGTTAGCCTCAGACCTCAGAGCTACGGAGGTGAGGCTAACAGCCCCTACCCTTAACGCCCCCCCAAAAATTTCCCCGGAACTGAGGGGGTAATCTACCGTCGAGGGGGGAACTCCAGCATGCTTCTTCCGCCGGCTCTTTTGACTCCCGCTGGCGCAACTACTCGATTCACGAGTCGACTCCTCCGGTTTAGGAATCGGAATAGCGCCAGGCAGGAGCTGGAGCCGGCAACTCCCGCTGTAGCAGTCCTTCTGTCCATAATTCGGCTCCTCTGAAGTCCTAGAGGCTACCATTGCACGAATTATGGACGCTTGGACTTCTCCTAGCCTCCGAAGGTAACTGTCTGTGCTAGCTGTGTCCTGGCGGTTGGTCATTCTGTCAGGAACGCGGGGCGGACAGATAACGAGGAGGACTGGTTAACAGATGACACGGACGAGGAGGCGGAGACAAGGACATAAACAAAACATAGCCATGTGCTAAAAGCACATGGCCGGGGACAACAGACATGACAGGACGAAGGCGTGACATTGTCTTGCAAAGAAATGGATGATTATTTAATTTAATAAGCTATTTAGTAATACCTACATTTTGGGTTCCATTGGCTATATTTCAGAGTTTACAAGTGATTTTTTTATTAAGGTGTTTAAATAAAAATCCAGTTATTTATACAATTGAATGTGTGAGTGCAATCAGTGAGTTATTACAAGACAGACATAAAACAATTGGCCATTGCAACACTATTTATTATTTTTAATATTGAACAATACTATTTTGTCCATATAGTCATGTAAAATGTAGGTAATATTGTTCTGTACCAGTGGAAGCAAGGCACCAAACCCCTAAATGCTCTCTAGGTGCCATGGCTGCCCACTGCTCTGGGCATGTGTGTTCACTAGTGTGTGTAAATGTGTGTTTCACTGCACGGATTGTGGGAAATGCAAAGGACAAATTCTTCTGTTTGTAAAAAGCACAGGGATGATTGAGTATTCTAAATTCTAAAAAAATAAAAAAAAAAAAATCTAATTTTCCAGTTTTAAATTAATTTCATGGTTTTGTTTTGGCACAGAAGAGGGGCAGAAAAGAAAGAAACAAGCTTAAGAGGCAAAAAGAAGAACTTAAGGAAAAGTAAGAAAACTAAAGAAAATTGAATGAAAAATACAAAAAAGTGCCAACATTTAAAGAAACATTCTGATTCACCATGGTCAAAGGTAAAGCAACTAACTGCACATTGCCCTGTTAACCCTCAAATCAGAAGGACATTGCTTTATCACCAATCACTAATTCAAGATATCAGTAATAAATACAAACAAGCCACCAATGATGGTGAAAGACAGCTGATTGCCAAAGTACAGGGAGGATTATAGAAAAAAAAAATACAGGTTGCTAACATTTGCTGGTGAGTCCCTTGGATTTTCAAATAAGCATTTCAAAGACCAGCAGGTTCACTGATGACTTAAAGAAAAGAGTAAATACATTCTAAGAGACGATATCAGTAGGATCACCACAGGAACCGAAGAAACACAAGGAACAAGGTCAAAATGCAGTTTCCTGGTGGACACACTGCAAAATATTTACAGAAGATTTTTAAGGAGAAAACACTTTTTGGGTTCTTAATCCAACAATCTCTGAATGAGACACATGCATGTGTAAATTGCATGAAAATCTGAGCTTTGTGTCTGTGAAGCTCAGCCACCTGAACCTTATTGAGACTGGTAGTCTGGAACAGTTGGTAGAGATAGTGTGCTGCAACTCGTCCAACAAAAGCTACATGTACGGAGAGTGTGTTCACTGCAGGGACAACAGTGTCCCAATCTCAAGCGCGTATAATAGTATTTCAAATTTATCTTTTACCCAGTGGGTAACAGAAGAGAAGGATAAAAAGAAAAAAAAATAGAAAAGGCAACTGTCAATGTGACGTTTAAGAAATCTGTGGAGGGCACACAAGATGACCTCATGGAGCTCTTCCACAGCCACATAAACTGTATCACTTTAACATTAAGCGGCAGTATGCCATCTGCCATGAACTGAAGAAGTACATGTCAAGGGAAGATGCTTTGATACATACTGACTTTTAAGAAAATTACAGCTGTATATACAGCTCCCTAGTTGGATAAGGAGCACCAGATGATGTTGGGAGAGTCTTAAAAAGAGCAGCTGATATGATGGTGGCAAAGGGCTGTGACATCCCAAATACAGCAGAGTTGTCCAAGGCCTTGACTGAGACAAACGCAACAGTGAAAACGTTTTTTTGTGAAAAGTCAAGATGTTGAGGAAGCAACAGAGAAAAGACCAAAGCTGGTACCAGCTGTTCCTGGCACCATGAGAATTCACCAGGTCATTACTCTGGCTCCAGGAGAACTGATATCTCATGATGTAAGCTGCATGTGCACAAAATGAAAGCAGTTTAACTGCAGTGTTTCAGTTTTGGCCAGAAGATAACAATTGCTATGCCACAGACAGCCAGTGGAGGGAATCCAGAAAAGGAAATCCAGTGGGATAGTCCAGAGCTGATTGGGAAATGGTGTATTTCAAATCCATTCTTCTGGCCGCATCAGGATGATACCCTCTGGTACCTGTTTGATGATGTCCTTGAAGTCATTCCAACACCGCAGCCTGTGACAAAGCACCATGTGAAGGTCTTGAAAGAGGTTGGGATCCGACTTACAGGCTGAAGTCCATGAAGCAAGAGGCACATGCATACACACGCGGATATACACTGAAATTATTAAATGTTTGATTAATAATGATCAGTTCTCGAGTTTAATTGTATGTACAGTAACAGGCATAATATGTCCTTTAGTATACCTTTCATGAGTCCTTTAAAAGTATATTTGACCAGATGAGGCTTGGGTCTTATGCCTGAAAACACAGGCCATGCACACTCACACAAATGCACACACGGGCGGACAGACAGACACACACACACAGACTCCACATTATGTTAACATTTGAGCTATTCCGTTTACAATGTTTTGATGTATTTGCCATTGTTTTTAATTTGGGTTAAAAAAACTCAGCTTAACAGCAATTTATATCTGTTGTCCTTCTCAAGTGAGTAGGTCTGATTTTGACATTGGTGGGGACATTAGTGCTCCGAGGCAGCTCTCCTGAATGTTGATGATCTTTTGCATTTGCAGTCCTAATTTCAGGTCATGTAGAACTGATCAAACAAACAAGCAAGTAGTACGTCATGAGGCCTCTTAGAACACCACTCTTGATATAAAGCATTGATTCCAAAGCCACATGGGTGAAGCGTTGTTATTCAGATCATCATCATACTGACATTTGTCACAATGCTGAATCTCATGACTAACATATCCATCATTCTTTAACCTCACCTGTGAATTTCCAGCCTCTCCTTCATCTCCATCCAGCTTCTCCTTCTCTACCTGCTCCTGCCTCCCCTCCTTTACCTGCTCCAGGCTTCCCTTCTTCTACCTGCTCCTATTTGTCCCTTCTACCCTGTTACCCTTGTCTCGATCCTGACACACCCACATTTTCATAGATAATTATTTAAAAATTCATTAAAAAGTAATTTAATGTTTATTGACTTCTGTCTAAAATGTTGAGAGCTGTCATAAGCTTATTGATTTTGGTGAAGATTCTTCAGTTAAACGAGCGCTTTCCAGAAAAGGGACATTTCATGCTTTAGTATAGCAAAAAGGTGAGATTTTTATATCATTTTCTTATTTGCAATTATTGAATTAGTTTTGGGGACATCTGATTAATATGAAAATATTGATTTCTTTAGAAATACGTTCCATGATCTTATTCAGAGAGCTTCCATTTTGTACATAATGGGGTTGAAGAATAACATTGCCCAGATCTTGAAATGCTGACTAATAATAATAGAGAGCTAATGCCTGAGATGGTAAAATATGTTTTTCTGATAGTTAAAATATCCTTAATGCTGAGGGGTATACATACAAATGATATATTTTAGTAAAAGAATGTGAAAATGTCAAAGTCCAATTTGAATCATTCTCTTTTAATGACACTTCTGTATTTCAGTGCATACCACTCATTAGTATCTTTTCTTGTCTTTTCAGGTTTTTGACTTTTGCCATTCTTTTCAGCTTTGTCTTTGGATTCCCCTTTTTGTGCATGTTTGACTAGTTTTCGACCTTCGGCTTGTTTTCCGACTATGCCTTTGGACCAGTGGCGATTCCTCTAAGACTGCAAGGGAAGCTCAGCTTCCCCTAAAATGTAAAAAAAATAAGTGATCAAATATATACTGTTGTGTGTACATGTCACTGAATAAATATGCACTACAACGCGCTCAACTTTTGTTCAGAATCAGCTTCTTATCACTGGTAAAGACACGGCTTTCCTCTCAATCATTCTCACAGTGATTTAAAGAGTGAGGACGCTGAGCGTCCACAGAGTTCAGTAGCGAAGCAGCGAAGTGCAGCGAAATGAGACGAGTCATTGGATAAATGCTGGGCTTTGTCCCGCCCATCGGACGCTCAGCGTCTCTGGGGGTCTATGGGGCAGTGGGCTGGCCTCGGCTGGCCCGGACACTCAGCTTCTGCATGATGATTTTTCTGAGGCTGAATCCCTTTTTGATTGACAGCGAAGTGAGCGAATCAGCGATCCTTTGGTGTAAAGATCCGTGGCAGCACAGGCGGACACACTTCACACGGGCCAAGGCCGTTTAAGCAGCCTAGCTCTGCTGGCCATTGAGAGGACACTAGTCAAGTCCCTGGAAAAAACGCCTTGTTGGTACGACAGGGTCACAGATCATTTTCTTATAAATAAACTGACACATTTTATGATGTAGGCCGAAATTGAGCTTCCCCTCCTTGAAAGACCAGCATCCGCCACTGCTTTGGACTGTGTGTTTTGTAATAAACCCTTTTTAGCCTCATCTGCACGTATCGTGCTTTGGTCTGAAACTCAGTTCAAATACAGTTTTGATGTGTTTCACAGAGGGTGAAGCCCAGCAATATTATCCTTTGACCAATGAATTCATCAGTATTCATTTTATTTTACAGCTATTATATAATATTAATATGATCAAGTTTCTGAATCTGAATCAATCAATTTTCTGAAAAAACAAATACTATTTTTTTTAAACCAGATGAATTCATTGTAGAGTCAAACATAACTGTGACATACAAACACTCAACATCTTGCAGTTGCAGTATGTTCTAATCATGCTATAGGTTCTGGTGAATGTTTTGTTAGGGGTCTTGTTTATCTGAGCAGGGAAAACAACCCTAGTCTTGGGCATAGAAAGCAGCAGGTTTACCAACTGAAATACACTAAATACTCAAGTATTTCTATTATTTAGGCCATCCCTAATACAATATAAATGATATCTTACCTGTGTTCACTTTCAGGTTCAAATCAATATTCCACAATCTAGATGCTCCACACTTATATGATCCAGAGTCCTGTAAACTCAGTTCTTTGTGGACCACAGTAAGAATATTAGGGGTGTCAACTAAAGCAATTCTTGAGTCTTTGTGACTCACTATGTTGGGAGTTTGATTATGGTTTATAATCACACAGTCCTTTAGAGTGTTTGGATTAATGCCTTTCTTGCAAAAGTATTTCTCATTCTGTCCAAGTTGTTGGTAGTTGCAGAAGATTATGACAGTGCCTCCTGTGTAGCCAGTCACATCAAAGCAGCGCACTAGACCTGCCAATCAAATAGATAAAAAAAACAGTAGACTTTTTAATCTCCCTAAATTATGAAGTAATTTGACCACAAAATTACTGTTTCTACATATGTACATTTTGAGCACAAATATTTAATTTTAATGTATATTGCACCCAAACTGCCATAAAACAACAACATCGTACTGTGTTTCATGTACAAAAACACACTCATCCCAGGGTCTACCACTAATTGTAAGTAATAGTTATTTAAATTTATTTAAATAATTTAAAAATATGATTCTGACCTGAGATGAGGTAGGTGTAGATGAAAAGGATCTTCATCCTGACTAGAATGATGGCTTCCTTTTTGTTCACCCAAACTCCAGCCGGCTGTTGATCCAATCCTGTAAGCTTTCTCCCCTGAACATTTCAGAGAATGAATCGGTTGCTGTGTCTTCTTCAGTTGGTTCCTCTTTCTTTGTCAAGAGTCAGAGTTGCTCAATACCACAGCTTCTCAAAGCAGCATCAGTATACATCAGGTTGTCATTGACCAAGAGCAAGGGCGTGTGAAAAAAGGAAAACATTGGAGGTGGGAAATGGTACAGTTAAAAGGAACTCGCTCAAAGTGGTCTTTACAGAAGAAGAAGAAGAAATGAAAGTAGCTAAAACAAAAGTAATGCAGATGCAACAAATTGCACCCAAACTGCCATAAAACAACAACATCGTACTGTGTTTCATGTACAAAAACACACTCATCCCAGGGTCTACCACTAATTGTAAGTAATAGTTATTTAAATATAATGGGATTTAATTCCTCCAGACAACACTATATCATCACAGTCATATGGAAAATCAGTTGGTTCTCTCTATTCAGCTGTTATGTGTTAGAACCAAGTATTTATTAATCATAACATGTCATAACAGATCTAGACACTAGATAACTCTTACCTTAGATCTGTATAGGGCCCTCAAAATAATAAAAGAAAAGCAATTCAATAGACTATAGTCTATTGTAAATTTTTCATTTTCTACTCAAAGTTTAAGCCAAAAACCTTAATAAATGGCTTGTTTTATCCCATGTATTTTAGCCCATAGTACAAACCGGATTCCAAAAAAGTTGGGACACTAAACAGATTGTGAATAAAAACTGAATGCAATGATGTGGAGTTGCCAACATCTAATATTTTATTCAGAATTGAACACAAATCACAGATCAAAAGTTTAAACTGAGAGAATGTATCATTTTAAGGGAAAAATATATTGTTTCAGCCCTGTGAAGGACTGGCGCCCCCTCCAGGGTGTATTCCTGCCTTGTGCCCAATGATTCCAGGTAGGCTCTGGACCCCCGCGACCCTGAATTGGATAAGCGCTTACAGATAATGAATGAATGAATGAATATATTGTTTCGAAATTTCATGGCATCAACAAATCAACAAAAAGTTGGGACAAGGCCATTTTTTACCACTGTGTGGCATTCCCTCTTCTTACAACACTCAACAGACATCTGGGGACAGAGGAGACCAGTTTATCAAGTTTAGAAATAGGAATGCTCTCCCATTCATGTCTAATACAGGCTTCTAACTTCTTTGTCGCACCTTCCTCTTTATGATGCGCCAAATGTTCTCTATAGGTGAAAGATCTGGACTGCAGGCTGGCCATTTCAGTACCCGGATCCTTCCCCTACGTAGCCATGATGTTGTGATTGCTGCATAATGTGATCTGGCATTATCTTGTTGAAAAATGCAGGGTCTTCCTTGAAAGAGATGACGTCTAGATGGGAGCATATGTTGTTCTAGAACCTGAATATAGTTCTCTGCATTAATGGTGTCTTTCCAGACATGCAAGCTGCCCATGCCACAAGCACTCATGCAATCCCATACCATCAGTGATGCAGGCTTCTGAACGGAGCGTTGATAACAACTTGGGTTATCCTTGTCCTCTCTGGTCCGGATGACATGGCGTCCGGATGTAGGGCTCCAGTAACGTGTTTTATTTTCCTTCATTCTCCAGTATGGAACGTAGCATTTATCTGAGACCTTTGGGGGGACATGTGCACAGTCAGCTGAGTGTTTGAGGCTGTGATGCTGATGCCAATGGCCTTGATCCCATGTGCTGAGGTTGCTGTGCAGATACATAGGGGGTCAAAAGCAGGAGCTGTTTGTTTCTGTGTGAATCTGTTTTGTGTTTGACCCTGCTATTTTGCAGGTTTTTGAAGTTAGTATATATTATTATTTCCTGTGAAATAAGAACAGGTGATTCTGAATTTTGTGCATTTTTAGCATGAGTTGTCACATAAAAGCTGTGAATTTCTGCACTGAAATAATTGCTCAGTTAAAAGCAGCAGCACAGAGATTCTAATCACATACTGAGTACATTGAACACAATACATACAAGGTACACAATGGATCTTCTCAAAGTACCCAGGGTAGTACCAGTCAAGTGTCTGCGTACACCCACTCAGGGAGGATTTCCTTTGTTTTGGGCCTTTTCCACCTATTGTGAATGTACAGCACCAGTCAAAAGTTTGGACACATTTCATTCAATGTTTTTCCTGTTTTTTATTATTTTCTACAATTTAAATGAATGTGTAAGACATTAAAACTATGAAGGAACATATGGAATTATGCAGTAAACACAAAGTGTTAAACCAGAATATGTTTTATACTTTAGACTCTTCACAGTAGCCCCCTGTTGCTTTGATGACAGCTTTGCACAGTCTCGTCGTTCTCTCAGTCAGCTTCATGAGGTTGTCACCTTGAACGGTTTTCAGTGAACAGCTGTGGCCTCATCGAGAATTAATCTGTAGAAGTGCTCCATTCTTAATGTGTTTGAGACCATAACTTGGATTGTGCAGAGGTAGGGGCTGGTACACACTTATATACAGTGACTAGCTCTACGCCACCAGTGACTAATAAGATGTGTCAAAACGTTTGGCACCATTTTTAAGAGCCCTGCCAAAATTTGAAAAACAGCTCTGAACACTTTGCTCTGAAGTTGCGCACGTCCTAACCACCCAGAACAACACTCTTCAGAATGAAGCTGCCAAGTGCAGCCATACAGGTTTCTTTAGAGCAATGCTGGGGAAGAACCACTTTTTTGGCTCAGTGAAGAGTAATGAGGTAGAGGGGGCTGATAGTGTATGGTCTGTAGTTAAACACCTATAGACAGATGATCTGAGGTGAGCACAGTTGTGAAGCAGGTGGGTTCTAATATATGGGGATGTATATAATGGATGTTTCCAGAAAAATGACGTGTAGGAGGAAGTACTATGTAAGTCATTTATAATGACCAGTGAGTTAAAGTACAAATTACATGTTTGTAATAATATGGTCAGTGTGTGGATAAACAATGTAGAAGTTTCCAGTAAGTAGGTTTTTCTAAAGTGGTTAGTCTGCGGGAGTGCAATGTAAGTAGTGCCGGGCGATATTAGCGCAAATCAAAATCACGATTAATTGTACATATTACCACGATTATGATTCATGAACCATTATTTTGTTTTTGTATTTTTTTAAGCTTATAGTTCAGTGATGAGGCTTGTGCTGTAAATATGCTCCAGTATTAAAGCTGATATCTGTCAGTAAGTCCAGGTGTTTAAAGGTGTTTACTAATAAAGGATCAGTGACCACTACATCTCTGTGTCACACACAGTCCTGCATCCACTAGGGTCTTCTCCCTCATTCCAATCTCCACGGACGTGTATCCTGAACTCTGGCTTGCGCAGACCTGAGACTGCACAATGTACAGACAGAAACCAAACATTAACATCTCTGAGGACATTTTCACAAGAAAATAAAGATGACACGGGCATGTTGTCTTTACCCGAGCAGGACTTTCTCCATGTCCTCTCTCTTGGTCACTCTTCTGCTCCTGGGGCTGTTTCTTATAATGAATTTTCCTCCCCTTTCCTCTTGTTCCTCGACGAGTTCTTTTCTTCTTCTGAGGATGAGGGGGTGGACCATCAGCCACTGTTTCATTTTCACCTGTCAGACAAAATGAGAGGAATCAGCTGCACTAATCTCATCTCTAATGCCCAGGGATTCCACCTGGAGCTCTGGGTCTGCTTCTGTTGATGAAGTGATGAGCACTGAGTGTGGGTGCAGCCGCAAAAAGGAACATGGGGTCTTCTTAGGTGCTTGTGTCTCCTACTGCTCTCATTCATCTCTCATAATTAAAAGGTCATATCCCCTCACCCCCCACTCCACACATGGCCCTACTTTGGTCAAAATACCAAAGGATCAAACCCTACAGCAGTATTCACCCCTTGTCTAAAGAGCTCTGTTCTTTCAACGCCTGTTCCTTTAAATCATAATAGGTGTCCAGTTTGTTGTCCAGATTTAGAAATTTTAATCTATTACTCACCCAGACCTCGGATGTTATTGAGGCCAGAGTCACTGAGGGGAGGGAGCTCCTCAGCGAGGCCCAGCTCAGCTGTGTCACTCCTCACCATCGTCACACGTCCTGCTGATACAGAGAGAATCCTCGCTGATACTGTCAAGGCCTTGTGTGTCTTAGAGCACAAGTTTTATACAGCAACAGTGCAAAACTGAGTGTTGCCACAGCATATGTCGTATTACATGTAACAAATCTGAATATCACTAATATCACAATATAGATTTGTTTTATAGTTTTAAAAATTATTTACAATATTATTACGATATTATTACAAATGATATGATATGGCACAGCCCTAACCAACATATAAACGTATTACATTATTATTTTGTCTCTCTGTGAAAGGATGATCTGTTCATTCATTCACTCACCAGTGTGATCACCCAGCTCCTGACTTGTCTGGAATAGGTCAGTGTCAGTAGGTGGAGGGGAGGCTTCAACAGCCGTCTCTGTCACTGACTTCTTCCCTATATTCACACCTATAAACATCATTGGTTTTACAGGATTATTATTTTAATCATCACTAGTATTATTGTTAATATTAGTAACAGTACTATTAGGAATAATCTGGGCTAGATGTCAAAGGTTCTGTAAACAATGTCTCATCGATTCTTGTCTCACCCAGAGACAGCAGGGTCGCTTCCCGTATGAGAGCGTCCAGGAACTCTCGGGTCGAGTCAGCCTCTGCTCCAAAGGCCGCTGCGTTTAGGGTCTCCTCCTCTGTATTAACATAAGTAAATATCAACAGCTGTCCAGCAGGGTGTTTGTTCTAGTCTGTGTGTTCAGTTCCTCTACTCACCAAGACGTTGAGCTATGTCTGTCTCAGGATCAGTGTCAAGGAGGTGAAGGTGCTCCTCAGTGACGTCGGTCTCAATGGGAGCACTCTCCACCTTCACGCCCTGTCCTGCTGATACATCATAAAAGACACCAAGAGATATAATTATTACATTTTCTCTCTCTCCCTCTCTCTCTCTCATAATCCACTTTAACTCAGGTGTGTTTCTAAATAGGCCTAAAGAGCCTAATGCATAGGAATAACCACATAAGGCACTGATTTAAGGAATCCCTGGATAAATGTAGCTAGATTTTTAACGTGGAACTTGAAATTCCAGCAGCAGTTTATTGAACGAGGTAGTCTAAATATAAATGGGAGACTTTTTAATGTGGTATTTATTTTAATGTGACCGTTTCTATGAGGTGGTCACTTACGGTGGAAGCCTAAATAAAAAGGCTGAATTTTTTGAGTGTAGATTTTTTTAAAGATGGCCTGCAAAATATAATGGGAGACTTTTTAAGGTGGTATATTTTATGTCCTCTTCTATGAAATGGCCATTTAATTAAGGTGGAAGCATAAATAAAATGGCTGATTTATTTAATGTGGAATTATTTTTAAGGTTGTGTTTAATGTATCTTAGCAGTCTTTTAAAAGGTTATTTGAAGTGGTCATTTATTTAAGGTGGAAGTCTAAATTAAATGGCCATTTTTAAAGGTGGAATTTATTAAATATGGCATTCAAAATCTATTGGCCATTTTTTAAGTATTCAAGGATATTATTTAAAGTGGTCAGGGCAGCTCGGTGGCACAGCAGGTAGTGTCGCAGTCACACAGCGCCAGGGGCCTGGAGGTTGTGGGTTCGATTCCCGCTCTGGGTGACAGTCTGTGAGGAGTTGATGTGTTCTCCCCTTGTCCGCGTGGGTTTCTTCCGGGTGCTCCGGTTTCCTCCCACAGTCCAAACACACAAGTTGATAGGTGGATTGGCGACTCAAAAGTGTCCATAGGTGTGAGTGAGTGAGTGAATGTGTGTGTGTCTGTGTTGCCCTGTAAAGGACTGGCAGATTCCTTGCAGCAAACTGTGCAAGAAATGACAATACAAGACTCATAACACTACAATTCACCAACACCTTTAACATGAATAGAACTGTATGTTGCTCTGGACGAGAGTGTCTGACAAATGCTGTGAACGTAAATGTCTCAGGCAATGGCTGAAGCAATATCTGAGGCTATGGCTGGAGCAATATCTGAGGTTATTACTGGCACAATCTCTACTTTAGGCCAATGCTTTGCGTTATAGCCTGCTTTTAGTGTGTTCAATACATTTATCTAATCAATACATTTGAGGCATTAGAAAAATTAAATGGGAGCATGCTCCTAGTGACAGTAGAAATTACAAATCAATGATGAGGAATGCACCCCTAGCATATGTGTACAAACCAGATGTTACAAGATTTCTTGTATTTGTACTCTCAGGCATTCACTACTAAATTCAGTGATACTGAACTTGAAACGATTGTTCAATAAAGGTCTATTTAAATATGGTAGATGCATTAAAAGCTGAATACTAGTGCTATAATAAACTGTCTCAGAACAAGCAAGCTGTAATGACTCATATTTAGATTTTCATTCATTATTTTCAATGTAAAACACTAGCCTCTTTAAAGTAACTGCTACAACTGTTAAAGACCATAAGGTTTTCTCTTTCTAGAGTTCTCATGCATTTTTTACCGACACATCCTCATGTATATCAGTGTGAAAAAGAACAATCCACAGAAATGCAAATTCATCTTTGTGCAAGTTTAGAAAAATGAATTTGAGGCTGGAGCTGGAGCAATCTCTGTTATAACTAAAGCAATCTCTGAGGCTAGAAGTGGAGAAGACTCTGACAGTAAAACTTAAGCAATTTCTGTAGCTAGTAATGGAGCAATGTTTGAGGTTGGAACTTCAGCAATTTCTGAGACAGTGTTGTGGTGGAATTCAAATGTCCATTTAACAAACAAATGGATGAGTATCACCATCATCATTCACTTGGGGTAGGTTCTCCATGATGCCAAGGGTTCTGTCTCCCCTGTTCCGTGCCCAATGGGCATTGCACCGCACCCCTACTCTGGATCTTGGTGGTCCCACATGATCTTCCCACATTGCCTTTTCAGGCTAAGCCTGGTGTGCATTTCCCGTACAACGATGGCGCTATCAATGAACTAACGTGGTATGATGCATCGTTAAACTAACCAACATCTGAAGTCCAACCGTTTCCCAAAACCGTCATACTTTGTTAGTACCACAGAAGTTGGAACCATGTTGGTTTAAACCACCATAGTCCAAACTACAATGGTTCCAGACGTGTTTGGTCTGGCTTTCAAAAGACTTGCAAAAACTCATACATTTTGTAAAATTATGCGAACATTTGAGAAATTTCTCATATTGTTATCATATATAATCAATAGCAAAAAGAATAATTTTACTTGAATTAAAAATAAATGCATATTTTAAAATAAAACAAAAGAAATACAGGGGTTGGACAATGAAACTGAAACACCTAGTTTTAGACCACAATAATTTATTAGTATGGTGTAGGGCCTCTTTTTGCAGTCAATACAGCGTCATTTCGTCTTGGGAATGACATATAAAAGTCCTGCACAGTGGTCAGAGGTGGATTGGCGACTCAAAAGTGTCCATAGGTGTGAGTGTGTGAGTGAGTGAGTGAATGTGTGTGTGTCTGTGTTGCCCTGTAAAGGACTGGCAGATTCCTTGCAGCAAACTGTGCAAGAAATGACAATACAAGACTCATAACACTACAATTCACCAACACCTTTAACATGAATAGAACTGTATGTTGCTCTGGACGAGAGTGTCTGACAAATGCTGTGAACGTAAATGTCTCAGGCAATGGCTGAAGCAATATCTGAGGCTATGGCTGGAGCAATATCTGAGGTTATTACTGGCACAATCTCTACTTTAGGCCAATGCTTTGCGTTATAGCCTGCTTTTAGTGTGTTCAATACATTTATCTAATCAATACATTTGAGGCATTAGAAAAATTAAATGGGAGCATGCTCCTAGTGACAGTAGAAATTACAAATCAATGATGAGGAATGCACCCCTAGCATATGTGTACAAACCAGATGTTACAAGATTTCTTGTATTTGTACTCTCAGGCATTCACTACTAAATTCAGTGATACTGAACTTGAAACGATTGTTCAATAAAGGTCTATTTAAATATGGTAGATGCATTAAAAGCTGAATACTAGTGCTATAATAAACTGTCTCAGAACAAGCAAGCTGTAATGACTCATATTTAGATTTTCATTCATTATTTTCAGTGTAAAACACTAGCCTCTTTAAAGTAACTGCTACAACTGTTAAAGACCATAAGGTTTTCTCTTTCTAGAGTTCTCATGCATTTTTTACCGACACATCCTCATGTATATCAGTGTGAAAAAGAACAATCCACAGAAATGCAAATTCATCTTTGTGCAAGTTTAGAAAAATGAATTTGAGGCTGGAGCTGGAGCAATCTCTGTTATAACTAAAGCAATCTCTGAGGCTAGAAGTGGAGAAGACTCTGACAGTAAAACTTAAGCAATTTCTGTAGCTAGTAATGGAGCAATGTTTGAGGTTGGAACTTCAGCAATTTCTGAGACAGTGTTGTGGTGGAATTCAAATGTCCATTTAACAAACAAATGGATGAGTATCACCATCATCATTCACTTGGGGTAGGTTCTCCATGATGCCAAGGGTTCTGTCTCCCCTGTTCCGTGCCCAATGGGCATTGCACCGCACCCCTACTCTGGATCTTGGTGGTCCCACATGATCTTCCCACATTGCCTTTTCAGGCTAAGCCTGGTGTGCATTTCCCGTACAACGATGGCGCTATCAATGAACTAACGTGGTACGATGCATCGTTAAACTAACCAACATCTGAAGTCCAACCGTTTCCCAAAACCGTCATACTTTGTTAGTACCACAGAAGTTGGAACCATGTTGGTTTAAACCACCATAGTCCAAACTACAATGGTTCCAGACGTGTTTGGTCTGGCTTTCAAAAGACTTGCAAAAACTCATACATTTTGTAAAATTATGCGAACATTTGAGAAATTTCTCATATTGTTATCATATATAATCAACAGCAAAAAGAATAATGTTACTTGAATTAAAAATAAATGCATATTTTAAAATAAAACAAAAGAAATACAGGGGTTGGACAATGAAACTGAAACACCTAGTTTTAGACCACAATAATTTATTAGTATGGTGTAGGGCCTCTTTTTGCAGCCAATACAGCGTCATTTCGTCTTGGGAATGACATATAAAAGTCCTGCACAGTGGTCAGAGGGATTTTAAGCCATTCTTCTTGCAGGATAGTGGCCAGGTCACTACGTGATGCTGGTGGAGGAAAACGTTTCCTGACTCACTCCTCCAAAACACCCCAAAGTGGCTCAATAAGATGGGAGATGTTCAACTTCACTTTCATGTTCATCAAACCAATCTTTCACCAGTCTTGCTGTGTGTATTGGTGCATTGTCATCCTGATACATGGCACCACCTTCAGGATACAATGTTTGAACCAATGGATGCACATGGTCTTACTGGTGCAATGTGCAATTAATGAAGATTGGCCACCAGGCTGCTCCAATTTAGCCATGAAACCTCCCACACTAAAATGACAGGTGTTTCAGTTTCATTGTCTAACCCCTGTATAAAATATATGTATATAATTCATTATCTGTAACCGCTTATCCAGTTCAGGGTCACGGTTGGTCCAGAGCCTACCTGGAATCATTGGGCGTAAGGCAGGAATACACCCTGGAGGGGGCACCAGTCCTTCACAGGGCAACAAAAACACACACACACATATATATTCACTCACACCTATGGAGACTTTTTTGAGTTGCCAATCCACCTACCAACGTGTGTTTTTGGACTGTGGGAGGAAACCGGAGCACCCAGAGGAAACACATGCGAGTTGTGGGTTCGATTCCCGCTCCAACTACACAACTCTCACTACAACTATGGTTTTGAGAAACACCTGTGTCGTTTAACAATGGTTCAGACTATGCAAGTTACCAATATAGTTACCTTGATAGTTCCTACGACTGTTTTGAGAAACACTTGCATCGCAACTTCATTGTTCCAACTATGTAAACTGCTAATGTAGTTAGCAATTATGCTTTTGGGAAATGAACCCCTGGCCGGGACACGTGGGCTTCCCAGCCACCAGGCACTCTCTGTCGGACACTATCCCCAGACCTGGCTCCAGAGGTAGGTCCCTGTGACCCTCTCCCGGGCAGGGTACAATTTTTCTAATTGTTGTGTTTATAATGGATGAGTATTACATTCTTTTGTTCAAATGAGCAAAGTTTTTTTGAACATTTCTAAAACCAAGCACTTTAACATTTTATCAAGTAATCGATACTTAATAAAGGGCATCGCTGGGAACTAGATATTTATTTATTGGCTTACATTTCTATAAGGGTCCAACTGATAAAATAGTAACGAATTCACAGTCTCGTTTATTTTGAGTAACACCTCACTCTGGTGTTCTGGCTTTAGTAATTTGGAGATTTTGTCCATTGTCTTGTAAAGTTAAACCTAAAGATGTGCAGATATAATTTACTTGTCAGAAAGTCAGTAACGGTGAGATGTGTCCATGTATTCATGT
The DNA here is from genome assembly GCF_029633855.1 of Hoplias malabaricus. Lineage (NCBI taxonomy): Eukaryota > Metazoa > Chordata > Actinopteri > Characiformes > Erythrinidae > Hoplias > Hoplias malabaricus. The sequence goes on along the minus strand of NC_089815.1, from coordinate 18,282,001 downwards.
CATTATAGGGACAGACAAGATGACTTTCTGTTTGTTAAATACATTGTAAAAAACAAAAGGCTGGGTCACAAAAACATTCTCAAACATAAAGAGGCTATGATAAATATTACCTCAACCACGTTCAACATATTTCTGTTCGAGGCTCCAGTAAAACTCTGAGCTGTACCGTGGTGGATGGTAGACCTACTGCACTGAAGCGGCGCAAGTGTGTCCCAATTCAGCTCTCAACTCTCAGACCCCTTGAACACTTAAACACACATTTTTCAGGTCCCAAAAAGAGTCCAGGGAAAAGAGGAACTCTGATCACCGCCAAACAGTTCCAAATTTAGTTCACAAACTGGAATGTGAAATATAGCTGAACTAACAACAGACAGTGTAATGGTGTAGTGGCGCCACCTTAAGTTCTGTCTGTGAAATACAGCTGAATTAACAGTTCTTATTCGCACATGTGCGTTTCAAAATTAGGTATCAGTCAGTCAGTCAGTCAGTCAGTAAGCACAAATGCCTCTTCTAGACAGGCAGTCGGACAAAAACATTGTAACGTTTAAATAGAAGATAATTGGAAGATTGTTTAGATTTGCTGTACATTTGTTGGTCTACCACAACCCTGAATTGAATATGCGGTTTCAGACAATGAATGAACAAATTTCTTGGTCTGCTTACTGTGAATATTACAAACTTTGTTTTCAAAAAGATGGGACATTTTATAAAATGCAATAAAAAGAATAATCTGTTATTGGTTAATTCCCTTGAAGCTTTATGTAATTGACAAAAGTACAAAGAAAAGATGTCCAATGTTCTTACTGAACAACTTGATCTAATTTTCTAATTATTAACAGATTTAGAAATTGATGCCTGCAACACATTCCAAAAAAGGTGGGACAGAGGCATGCTTTTCACTGTGCTACAACATCTGCTTAATCATTTGGGATCTGAGGATACCAATTGTTAAAATTTTGTAAGTAGAATTTTCACCTATTCTGACTTGAGACAAAACATCGTCTGCTCAACAGTCGGTGGTCACTGCTGCTTGATTCTGCGCTTCATGATGTGCCATAGAAGACAGATTTGAACTGATGGCACATGTACTCTGTGACTACGAAGCCATGTTGTTGTAGCATGTACAAAATGAGGCCTCACTTTGTTTTGCTGAAATAACCATGGACTTCCCAGAATGACACATTGCATTGATGGCAGCATATAAATTTCTAAAAACCCATTGTTTGCCACCACATCAATGGAAATTTCTGAGATATATAAATCACCCATATTGTGGTCACAGATGCACCCAACATACCTTGAGGGATGTAAGCTTTTGCACCGATCACTGATAAGAGTCGAGATGTTTCATTTGATCTTTATTACAAAGAAAACAATGTTAGTTTTTCTTTAAACAAACCGAAACATGGACTCCTCTGACCACAGCACATGTTGCTATTTGGACCATAATTCTTCAAAACGGTGTGATGTGATACTTAATAAATTTTTCACTATTATTTTGCCCCTGTCCTAACTTTTATTTAGTGTTTTGCAGATTTAACTTTTAAAAATGTTTTATATTTACAAACACCTCTATGGTTAGTCATTGAAAGTCAATTAATGAAGCTTCACTATAATTAAAAAATAAAACAAATATTCAAACTTTTCTGAAAATGGGGCTTGAAACTGAGTATAAGGCATTGTGTATTTTCATTTTTTGTTTGATTTCAATATGAAAAACTGCTGAAATACATATTATTTTGATTAAAGTGATATATGCATATTGATCTGGGGAAAAATCTGATTGCCTTAAATGCATTTACTGATGTTATTTGAACTAATTAATCCTAGTGTGCAGCCAGCTGCAATAATTCTACAATAATATATCTGCTGTAAATTGACATATATTTTAAGAGACATTTAGAGTGTGTGATCATAAGCTCTTCAAGTTTTTTTTACACTTAGCTGGTGTTGATGTTGGAATAATAAATGGCACAGAGGCTAAACCCCACTCCAGACCCTATATGGTGTCTCTCCAAAGAAATGGACGACACACATGTGGTGGCTTCCTTGTGTCTCAAAGATTTGTCATGACGGCTGTGCACTGCTATAAGTGAGTTGTTGTTTTCTTTCTTTTTTTTAAATCACTGTATGTAAATACAAATGTAATGATGTAAAATGCATTTTAATGCTTCAGATTTAAGTTGTTTGTCTGGCAAATTTTAGACAATACAGATGCTTCGAAGGCAGCCCCCCGCAGGCCCCATATTATTAATTGTAAAATGTCATATTTAATGCAATGTTTTGTTCATCATTACATGCTACTATTACCAAATATATTCAGTCAGTTAAGCTTCAACCAATTTGGTGTCAGCAGAAACTCGGAGATCACAGCAGTGCTTGGTGCTCATGATCTGTCAGACGAAGGAGAAGGTGCTTTGCGCAAGGAAGTGGAGACTTACTATGTCCATCCAATTTACCAAACTTGGCAAAACTTGGACTATGATATCATGCTCTTAAAGGTAAGAAACAACAGCAATGATAGTAATAAACTCAAACACCATGAGATGACGGGCAAATTTTAGGCCCACGACAAGACCCTTAAGTTAAAAAATGGGCACATAGATTAAAATTTTAAGGTACAACACAAAAATGATGACTATAGCAACCAAGTTTTAATCAGAACATGCCAAGGAATCTTACAATAATCTGAATCATATTACATGATAAATGTTTGCCTTCAGTGTAAATCCCTCAAGACACATATTTTAATAATCATTAAAAATATTGTAAAGACCTTGAAAGAAAGATAGGTATTGAGACACAGCCATGTGAGCAGTAATTGAGCAAGGGTACAGGCAGTATTTGAGCCCAACACAGAAGCAAGTACCATGAAACATACCAGCCCTCCATAACAACTCCAAGCACAACATAAACTCCCAAACTAGGGATCCAGAATTCAGCTTCAGCCCCTTGTGATGACTCAGGCATCAGGAGTCCAGGAGTCCTCACTTACCTTGTCAAATTTGTTAGTGCTGTCCAAGGGTGCTGAGCTGTCTAGTAAAACAAAAAAAAAAAAAAAAAAAAAAAAAAAATATATATATATATATATATACATATAATATGTATGGCAAGCCAAACAGGAAATATTTAATGAAATTTGATATATATAGAATGAACTTATCAAAGTTCATTCTATATATATCAATGTTCATTCTATATATATCAAAGTTCATTAAATATTTCCTGTTTGGCTTGCTATACATATTCATATATATATATATATATGAATCAGAAAACATGTATCTCACACTACCAGCCTGGTGTCATATTTTGGTTTGTGGGGACATTAATGGTTTGGACTGGCGCAGTGCACTTGTAGACCTTGGTTCATTAAGATAAAGATTCATCATTGCTAAATACAGTTCAGTCAATGTATTACTATTTATGTGAACAGACACTGAGGCAGTTGCAGTGTAATGTTTAAACTTTCTGGCATTGCTACAGCTCAAGGAAAAAGTACCACTGGGCACAACAATCACAACAATCCGCATCCCCAAAAAAGAGAAGGACATCCCAGTCGGTACAATCTGCAGTGTAGCTGGATGGGGACGAACCGGTGACAATGAGTCCACAAGTAACCGTCTGATGGAAACAAGTATCAGAGTCATAGACTGTAAGAAGCACTATGTAAATAAACAGCGAGTGTGTGCAGTTCATCCAGGAGGAGCATGCTTTGTAAGTAAAAAATGCTGATGTATGCGTTTCTTCTCATAAATATTGTTTTGATCAGACTTAGCAAATTAATCATGCGTCTACTTGTTGTCCACACCTTCTGAACTACTGCTGGTCTCAAGGCTACTTTGAGCATATTTTACTGCAAACCATTTACACAATTCGTAAAATGTAAATGAAATATAATTAACACTTGTAATTGTGTACTAATGATATTTGTGAATGTTAATGTGAGTTTCTGGCACCACAAAATATGAAAAATCAAGCTTATAAATTTCCATATAACCCTAAATGCTATCGCTAACACCTAAATCTAAAACCTAAATCTAAAACCCTTAAACTTAACCCTAAATGTAACACTCATAGGCAGTGATTTAACCTCTGACCACTAGTTGGACACTAATGCTCTTGTGTGTTGTTAACAGGGAGACTCCGGAGGTCCTTTAGTGTTTAAGAACACTACAGTGGGTATTGCATCCTTCATTACTGGTACGTGTGAGGAACCCCAGGGTCCAAATGGTTTTGCCAAAATATCTGCATTCCTGCCCTGGATCAGTTCTATTCTTGACTGTGTGTAGCCCACATTTAACAAATGAGCAAAGCCAGACCATTTGGCAGATTTTATCTCAATAAAAGCACTTTTCTCAAGCATGATTTCTCTTGTCTCAAATGTTGTTTTTTTAGCTAATGAACTAAATGCAGCAAAAAAGCAATGTTTTAAAACATTAAAAAAAAACATAAATATAAAGCAAGCAGGTTTTCTGTATGTCTGATTATTCTGATGTCTAAATGATATCTAAAATGTGGACTTACCTATTTAGTGACTTCATTCACAGTAGAATTGCAGCACTGTGGCACTTTGTGCTCAATTCTACACTCTCAGAAAAAAAAATTACAGGTACATTATTTTCACTAAAAGTACAAAATGAAAATATACTTTTAAAGGTACAACAGTGGTTTTAAAGTCCAGTTGTGTTCTCTAAGGTACATTACATTGTTTTCTAGAAGGAGGGGTGAATATTTGTAACCTTTCATTACAGGTCTATTTAAATTATAATACGTTTAAATTCTCAAAATAACTCAACAAAAGTAAATCAACACAATTTTGGAATGTAGACTTATAATGGAGGGACGGCACAGTGATGCTGCAGGTAGTGTCGCTGTCACACATTTTGCAGGGTCCTGGGGTTGTGGGTTCTGAGCCCCACTCTGGGTGACTGTCTGTGAGGAGTGTGTTGTCCCTGTGTCTGCATGGGTTTCCTCCAGGCACTCCGGTTTCCTCCCACGGTCCAAAAACCCATGTTGTTAGGTGGAAAGTCTGTGGGAAATTATTCATAGCTGTGAGAGTCTGATTGACTTGGTGTGTGATCTCATCACAATATGAAATGACATGTAAGGAGTAATGACAAGAGAAAAACTTTCAGGTTTTGCAAACAGGTAAGAAATTTTAAGAATCACTGTGGCAGGTCGTTTGCTACATGTCATGTTTAAATCTAGAGCAGTTTACTCTGAACTCAGGATAAAAATAATTAAATTCTGACACCAGAACTGGCTGCAGAAATACACACAATTACTTTATTTAAGAATAAGTCCTTACCAGTATTAATCTGAATTAGCCTGCACCAGCCCAGGCAACAACTGAAATCCCCAGATAATTCATTGCTTTTATATTTTTCAAGGAGGGGCCAACACCAGACCCATAATCATTAATAGTGTCATATATATATATGACATGACATATATATATATATATATAAAGTAATTTAAAGTTATTTTTGTGCCAGTTTGCCAATGTCACAGAAGTTGGTAAGCTTTCTTTTGGTTCTCCTTTCTGTGTTACACACAAGGAGCACACCATAAGAAAGACTGGTTTTGGGGAACTGAAGATTTCCACATTGCTATTTAAACCCTTTTTCTTCTTCAAAGAGAACACTTTGAAGTGCATCATGGCTCTCCTCTCTGTGTTCCTGCTGGCTGCTCTGCTGCCAAAACTCATCCACTCTGGTAAGTGCTGCCTGAACAAAGTGAGACACGAGTTTCTATTCAAGGACACTAGCTAGTGTTAGACTGGAGTTAGAATGATTCAAATGGCCTGGATGTATGGAGGTGAATATTGCATTCTGATTACAACTCTTCCATGTCTTTCTCTTTCAGACAGTGTTGATGTTGGTATAGTGAATGGCACAGAAGCTAAACCCCACTCTAGGCCGTATATGGTGTCTGTCCAGACAAGTGAAGGGCACAAATGTGGGGGCTTCCTTGTGTCCAAAAGATTCGTCATGACAGCAGCACACTGTTGGAACAAGTAAGATTGAATTAAGTGTTTAATGTTTACTCATTATGATAATAATTGGAAATATTTACATACAAGAGGCATATTAATACACATAGAATATTTGTAGGCAATTTACTACTATGTTATTAAGTAGTAATAAAGGCGAATATAGACATCTCCAGAGTGCTTACTTCAATGAATTTTAAGTGCCATTAAAATGCCATTATTCAAATAATGGCATTAATTGTGCATAAAATATGAACAACAAAAAATAACAATTAACACTTAATGGATCAGAGACAAAGCAGCAACAGTCCAATGGTCGGTTACAGTTAAGGAGATATTTACTGCATCTCAGATAAGGTTCTAACATCAGCAGTACCATTCTAACAAGCAGGGAAATTAACCCTAGTAATGTGGTTGGGGGACTGTGTAAAATCAATGCGTTCTACTTTATACAGTAACAACTTCCTACGGAAATTACCCTCATTACTCTGAAAAAGCTGTTATCACCTAATGTGAGATACAGTAACAACAACTATTTTTATTTTGCATTGATAGCACTGATAGCATGTACATTCTTAGAATCTTGATGACTACTTATTAGTTTTTGAGGTAATAACCCAAATATTCCACAAATTTATGAAGCAGTAACAAGAAAACTAACATAAAATGGTTACATACAACTTCTAAACATTTACTACAGATGTGTAACATGTAAACACTATTTTATTTACTTCTGTTCTTCTTTTATTTACTTGTATTTACTTCCTTTTTATAATCAGTTTCAAACAGTCCTGTGCTCTGCATTAATTCTCTCTCTCACTAGCCTATTGCATATTATAAAATCATAACTAGAACTCTAGTAGTAAATTCAACCTTGTTACTGTTTAATTATGTAGTAATAAGCAGCTATTTAAATATTTTCAGCTTGATTAATAAGTTAGCAGCTATTTGTTGCATAAGGTTTTATACCAAAATAGTCATGAGCAAATAAATGTGTTAATCATTCATTATTTATCCTAGTCTTTAATAAGTAGTAAAAATGTGGTAGTTTAATACCAACTAGGCGTTTCTTGCTAGAAGAATTTGTTACTCCAGGGTATGTTGTGTTTCTGTAAATTTTTAATGTGTTGCAGTGACACCAATTAAATCTAAATATCTGGTATGCTCATCTAAACAGGAAATTGATATTCACGGCTGTCCTCGGTGCTCATGACCTGAAAGACAGAAAAGAACGCTATATAACAATGCAAGTGAAGAATTACCATGTGCATCCGAAGTACCTTGACGATAATTCATTTGACTATGATATCCTGCTTTTAGAGGTAAACAGCCACTTCATCTTTAATAGCTACTTTGGTTGAAGTAACTAAACAAAGTAAAACTTGACTCCAACTATAAAAATACATGCATTGAGTTGTCAAGGTTTTGTCTTAATCAAATAGCCTAATAATTGGCCTTTTGTATCATAAGAGTCACATTGATGCAATATAACATCTGTTTGACCTTGATGATAATTCAACAAATATTGATCATCTCACAGTTACAAGGAACTGTCAAAAAGAGTCGAAATGTGAAGTGGATCTCCATCCCTCGAAAACCAGAGGACATCAAAGCCGACTCCAGGTGCAGCATAGCTGGTTGGGGGCAAAAAGGAACCTATAAAGGCTTAAGTAGTCGCCTACTGGAGACACAGGTCAGTATCATAGACCAGAAGAAATGCAAGGATCTCTGGGACAAGCCTCTAAGCCAAAGAATGGTGTGTGCAGCTCATCCTGGAGGAACTTGCTGGGTATGAAAAAATATGGTTTATTGAATAGGTCACCTTCTCATATCTTGAATTAATGAGAGTCAAATCTAGCCAGATGATAATCTGTTCATTTCTTTGTTTTTAACAGGGGGACTCTGGGGGTCCTTTGGTGTGCAACAATACAGCAGTGGGTATTGTTTCTTTTGGTGATGAGTACACATGTGACAATCCTAAAAAGCCAGATGTTTTTACCAAAATATCTGAACTTTTGCCCTGGATAAAGTCTGTACTGAGAAAGTATTAGCTTGCATTTACACAGAAATTGAAGTGTCTTCACAGATTTCTTCCAATAAAATCATGTCTGAAGTGTAATTTTCAAAATGATGTTCTTGTTTTATTTTGTTATTTCCCCTATTGTGTAGATCACAACTAACATGTAAAGTAAAATGTCAGTTCTGCACATTTTTCAGACCAGAACACTAAACCTTATTGCTTCAGCATTAACCTCAGTTATTGCTCCAGTTTCAGTCCCAGACATTGTTTCAGATCTAGCCTCAGAGATTGCTCCAGACATGGCCTCAGAAATTGCTGTTGGCCTCAGCCTCAAATGCTCAAAAAGAAGTACATGAGTCATCAAGACGTGTTTCTTTGCAGATAACTCACACATACATATGCACCACCCTTTGCCACTGGGATGCAGCTATATCAATAAAGTAGTTGTCAATTTCACCCATTAGCCTAGTACTGATTCTTTTCAGACTGCTGCTTATACAGCACCACAGGACAGCTCAATATATTTTGAGGATAATACAGATGTCCCAGGTCTGCTATGCCAGGTAATATGTGTCCACACTGGCTAGTATTGTGCTCGTGATGGGGAGAGTCCTGACACCCAGAGAGTCCTGACCATAGAGGGCACCATATTAACTTAATACATGTTATATCCATGAGCTAATCACAGATGTATTGTGTGCTACACACTGTTCATGAACATCCTATCTTCCCCCATGTTTGGAATTTTCCATTCACTTTCAAAATAACACATTCTGTTTTGTTCTCATACCAAACTACATCTGCATTAACAAACATATTTATTTATTTATTTATTATTTTTTAATGATTGTCCAGACTTCCAAATCTGCATTGTTACACTGAGGGTGTCTAGAGGGCGCTAGTGAGTGTTAGCTTTGTAATTCACTCATTCTCCCAGAAGATGGAGCCACAGAAGGGCTTGAGGAATAGCTCATTACCTAGACCAAGAAAAAAGTCCTAGAATAAAGGTATTATGAATTATAAGCCATTTTACAGCACTACCGTGTTATGTAATTTTGACTAGTTGACGAGTTAAAAGCTAACTGGTGTTTTCATAATTTTCACCATGGTCTTATTCACGTAATCCATTTCAGGATCAAGTTTGCTGTTTTTAAATGATGTCAATATTTGAAAAATGATTTTGGGATAAAATCTTGTTATAAATTACATTACAATTTTTACATTATTATATTACAAAATATTGCAATATCAATAGAATATTATGAAAGCTTTCTTTCCCTAAATCTCTCTCTCTCTCTCTCTCTCTCTCTCTCTCTCTCTCTCTCTCTCTCTCTCACTCTCTCTCTCTCTCTCTCTGTGATCTCCAAGCCCTATCCATTAGATAGATGATCCTCTAATGCTATAATTGGATAGTTTATAGATAAGGACCCCACTTTTTGTTTTGTCTGGAGCTTTGTTACTGATAACTAACCCTGAATGTCCACAAAGTCTTCACCACATTACTTTATGTTGATATAATTCACTAATATTAAAATAAATACAGTCTGTTTCTGATTGATTATTATGTTGAAATATCATTTAATGATGTTGTCATCGACAGGAACATCACAGAAGACGGCCGAGTGAGGGTTATCTTCGGTTTGGTCTTATCTTCATTCCTGAATGAAGTAGATGATGACAAGCCGGACAGTTTGAGCTGAATCCTAATTGGCTGGTATTTCTCAGTGGGTGTGCGATATAGAATTCCATGGAGAGAGTCCAGCATAAATCAACTTTATATCAAATGTGTCCAGGTGATGAAAAGATACCTTAAAGCATGTAGCACGGGAGGAAAAACATACCTCTCCAGCTCCAGTCTGTGAAAAAGCAGTGCGTGCTACTGCCTGGTTGCATTGCTTGGAAAATAGCACAGGCCACATGGTGACAAAAGACAGAGAGCATGTATTTCTGGGCATAATCTCCACACACACACACACTCACACGCTTGTTTAGAGGGCAGGGGTGGACAGAGGTTTGGCACAGCTCTAGCTTTGCTTGAACCCATCCTGACTTCCCTACCTTTTCCAGTCCCTCAAAAGCCAAAGACAACCTTGTGATGTTAACTGGGACGGCGGCCAAAATATGGGCCTGAAGCTGGGGCCAAAACTCTCTCCAGAACACTGCAAAAAAATAGGGTTTAGCAAGTGAAATCATCTTAAATCTAGTTAACACTGCTCATATTTCTTGTTAAGGGATTGTTGTAAGGATATTCAAAGACACAGCAATCAAAAGATTCAAACCCCTGACAGGTGAGCAGTCAGTGAATGTCGTTCATTCTCTTGTTACAGTGGCACCTGTTGCAGCAAGTGAACAGTCAGTTCTGGTGACGTTGTTGAAACAGTACAAATGGGCAATGTATGAATCTGAATGATTTTGACAAGGGTCAGTCTGTGATGGTCATATCGTTTTGGTCTGAGTACTTTTACAAAGTTGACTGGTCTCGTGTGGTGGTCCTTGTATGCTGTTGTTTATACAATAATGTGCAACAATGAAAGACTAGCCTTTTTTTATCTCCAGTTGAAGTAATCATTACATATGTGTTTGTAACATTTATTTATCAAGAATAAAAAGCAAAGAAGATATTTAAATAAAATGACACAAAATAAATTGTTTCTGCGACTTGTCGCTTCAGTTCTTTTCAGGGGACTTGCAGTCAGTTTGAGCATTAAGTGTTCTTCTTTATTTGTGCTGAAGCCAGCAGTGTTGTCGCAATGGAATTTAGAAAGATTCTGTCTCAGAGGACGTATATACTATTCTCCATTATAATTTGGTAGCTTTGTTTGACTGGAAACCACATTTAAATAGCACTGTCTCTTTTGGCTTGGTAAGCAATGACCAAATAACCAATGAGCATTAAATAAAGTCACAGTGTCCACATGCACAGTCAGTTCCTGTCACTGAAATAAAAAAGAAGTGACAACGGGTGAACTGGCTACAGGGTCATTGGCTCCCAAACCTCATCGCTGCAAGAGGGAGTGAAAGGGGTCAGATTGGGCACGCAGCTCAAGGACTGGCTCAGACAAACTGGTTTAACTGTGGTTCTACCTATTCACTGAAAGTTGGGATGGATGCTGGCTGATAAATTGTACATCAGCCAAAGGTCTTGGCCAATAAACACGAGTAATTTATGCACTAGTAATTTTGTAATCCCCCAGTTCAAACACAAAACCAAAAATCATCAATGTACTGACTGGCTTGTTATCAGTTATACATTTTGATTTTAATGAGAGAGTGTGAGTGAGAGAGAAGTTGAGGAGAAGAGAAGAGAAGAGAAGAGAAGAGAAGAGAAGAGAAGAGAAGAGAAGAGAAGGACAAGCAAGGCTATTCACCAGAGTAACTTGTCTGTTTTTGTAACAAAACACAAGTAATCCGGAATTCTTAGAACAGTGAATGGCTCTGAACAAATAGGAGGATTAGTGGGGCTCTCTGAGACATAGAGGGATTTACTAATGATCCATGGTGGTCCTCACTGTTCTGAGGGCCTCTGTGTCTGCCAGCCCCCAGAACTGGAGCTCTCTGGGCCACTCTAAGCATTTCAAAAAACGTAAACGGAAAAACATTTACATGTATTTATTTGTCACGGTGCAATGTACAATGAATTGAAATGAAACTCTGCCTTTAACACATCTATAGCAGTTAACACACACACACACACACAAACACCCAGAGAGCAATTGGGGCTTAGGTGCCTTGCTCAAGGGCACCTCAGCTGTGGATTGAGGGAGAAGGACATTTGCTCTCTGAAAAAGAAAAAATAAATAAATAAATAATAATAATAATACACCAGCAATTAAATAATATTCAGTCTGTATCTTAAATATTCCAGAATATTCTGGAAACATGTAACATTGTTTTCTGGTAGATTAAGACAATTATAGACTGTAGTACATCTGTTGCTCTGCATACTTCATTCATCCACCTTCACCCTGTTGGTATTATTTGGATGGATGTGTGTTAAGCTAGTGTGTATGGATCAGACACAGCAGTGCTGCTGGAGTTTTTAAACCCCTCAGTGTCAAGGCTGGACTGAGAATAGTCCACCAACTAAAAATATCAAGCCCACAGCATCCTGTGTCCACTGATGAAGGACCGGCAGAAGATCAACACACACCGTGCACCAGCAGATGACCTACTGTCTCTGACTTTATCTCTACAAGGTGGAAAAAGGACGAGGAGATGTGTCTAACAGAGTGCACTGGGACAGTGTCCCTGCAGCACTGAGAATGATAAACCAGCCAAATCCTACCTGTTCTGTGGTGATCTTGACTGGGTCCTTGCCATTGAAGAATAGGGTCAAAGAGGGAAGGGCCACAGATGGAGTATAGTCTGTAATTGTAGAGCTCCTGCATGGTCAATGGAGCTGAGAGAATGGACAGTGTGTGTTGAAAAATGGAGGTGGTCATAACATTATTGAAAATCTGTGTTTGTGTAGATTTAAGATTTTATTTGCAGTGCACAAACTCAACATTCTTTTAAATTATTTTGGGCCATTTGATATTCAAAAACGTCGGTTTCAAACCTTGGAATACATCTGCCGATTTTAAAGACGTGGTGCCTCAAAAAAACTTAAAGCATCAGCGTGATATTGGATCGGGCCTTCAGGGAGGCATCCTTGGTCTACGTAAAAAAAACAGACACAAGTGTGGATCCTGTTCTGGAGGTAGTTACATGAAGTTATCCTGGACTAGAATCTAATTAGGTCCAAGCATATTGTAATGCTGCCATAACTGTGGCTTGCGTCTGAAAGGTGTCATGGCTTCATGTGTTGAATCAGAGAGAGCTACTTGACATTTCCCAATGGAATGCTTTTCCATCTGCCACTACCAAGGTCATGGGAGTTCAGCAAAGGCCATGTGTATACACTGCAAAACAGATACCTTTTGTCTAACACAAATATGCTAATATTCCTCATTATGATGTTGATCTATAACAATAAAAAGACATATTTTAAAATGATGCTTCTCCAAGGGTCACACAGCTCCAGGAACCAGGAAGGTTCTGGGTTCAAGTCCGGTCCTGGTGTCTGCGTGGGTTTCCTCCAGGTGCTCAGTTTTCCTCCCACAGTCCAAAAACACATGTTGGTAGGTGGATTGGTGATTCAAAAGTGTTTTAATGTGTGTGTGTGTGTGTGTGTTGTCTTGTGAAGCACTGGCTCCCCCTCCAGGGTATGTTCTTATCTTGTACCCAGTGATTCCGGGTAGGCTCTGGACCCACTGTGACCCTGAACTGGATAAGCAGTTTTAGACAATGAATGAATTAATAAATATATTAAATATCCGGAGCTTAGGGTTCAGTTTAGGATATAGTTTATGGTCATTGTTATGGTTAAAGCAGGTTTTGCATCAGAAAATCACTTAAACACTTAGAAAGTATTAGCTTTATCTCATACACATTGTATAAATCTTGGGAACTCTCTCATAGTGAAGTATTTACCAATTCCCGTTGAGACCAGGCTGATAAAATGCAGATTGAACAATCTTATAAAACACTTACAAGAATCTCAGAATGAGAAATATTGAATATATTGACTAGATATTAACAGTTGAGAATCTTGCAGTTTCAGTTACACAATCTTAAAGCAGCAGAGACATAGTTGCAGAACTGGCCGTGTCCCTGTTGCACTAGTCTTCTTTCAAGCATTCCACCTTGATTTTCTATGGGGAGATTTTCAGGGGGAGTTTTTGCTGCTGATCAAAGGTCCATAGCTTTGATCTTGTGTCCTCAGCACTGCCAAGAGATCACTCTGGTCTCTCTGGCGAGGGAACTGACAGGACAGTAGAGCAACAATGATAATTACAGGCTCCTCATTTTGTTTCTGTGCTTTTGGAGCAAAGGACTGGCATAAACAAATGGCCTTACCTTAAAGCCAAGAGTGGAAAAAAGAAAAAGTAGACTGGATTCCTGGACTGTTGTGGGGGCGAGGACAGGAGTAAAGAGACTTCGACTATCAAAGAGAGGACAGGCAGAAAATGGGATAAATATAGGGCACTGCCTGCTGTAATGCAGGCCAGCAAGTACCTTTTTAGCCTTCGTATAGCATTTATTCGTCACATTGTTAAATGGTTTTACAGTTGGGCTGTGTGACTGTATAAAAGCAAGTAAACTGTATTAAGTGTAATTTCCACTGAAACTATGACAAATTTTCTAAATATATTATAATAAAGTATCTGTGACATTTTACAGTCAAAGTTTCTAGCAACCTTCCAGTCTTCCCATCTGAGCATAGTACCTAGTTTCTATGGAAGCACTGTATATTGTATATCCTTCATTCTACATACTCAAATAAATAAATAAGGTCACTAAAAGTACAAACAGTGTAAATGTGCCTTTAAAACAAATTATGATGAAATCCAGTCCAGTTGTGTTCCCTTTCTTCAGAAAGAGTCATGAATATTTGCAATTTTTCATTATAGAACAGCATATAATAAAAGAACATAATAAAAGTTCTGGAGAGTAAATGGGGCGTATGAAATCAACACAAATTAAAATATTTATTTTCATTGGCTAATGGGTTATAAATCTCCCCAGCACTGGACTGTGAAGCAATATTCAGTATCTAGTATGAGACGGAATGGGTTTTGTGATCCAGATCTTATAATCTAAACCCATTAGCTGATTTCACTGGTGTGCCTATGGCAGGATGCAATCAAAACCTGGTAGAAATGTTCCAACCTTTAGTGAAAAGCCTTACCAGATGAGCAGGTGTCTATAATCAATAACTGGATGTCTGTTGCTCTTTGAAACCCTAAGCACGCTACATGCATACAGTTCATTTCACATGATGAAACTATAGGTGGGCAGCCTTTATTGTCCTTTTACTGCTCTCAGAGCTCTGAAAAGCCCTGTTCCCACCCATGCAGCAAGATTCAGACACAAAAAAGAGCTCCTGTCTTGCCCTTTCAGTTCAGAAGTTCAGTTCCTTTATAGGGTCCAAGAGGTCTATTTTATCACTTTTCACCTGCTTATTTTCATAGCATACAACTACCATTGTGACCACTCAATTTGGAGTTGTGTCAGTAGATTTAAAAGGTTAGTAATAAGGGATGTATCACTTGCATGAGAGTATCTCTATAGAAATAGATTTATAATTATTGTAAGACAAGGATGGGCAAACTTTTCAGCTTAATGGCCACACTGTGATTTAAAACTGACAGGCGGGCCCAGAGGTGGGTGTTATGGGGAGTGGGAACTAATATATATAAATTACACATGAAACACAAGAAGTAAAGATTGCCTACCTACCTTAATATATATTTTATATTTATATTATTTATCCTATTTTGAATATAAATATAAATGAAATGCCAGACTCATTTAATTATGTTAAGTTTATGGGTGAATGTGATTTTGTAATGTATTTTTAACATTTTTTTCTTTGTTTCTGCTTGTTGTATCACATTCTAAACAAAACCAATATAGCATTTAAAGCAGCACTTTCCACAAAAGTGCACTGTTTATGTGTGACGTCTTAAACCAGCAAATTGTTAGATCACACTGTAGTGATCTGTGACTCCAGAAGGGTAGTAGCACTCAATGGCAAATGTGACGAATGAATATCTGTAGACCTAATAGACTCGTCTTTAGTGTGCTATCTAGTGGACTCAGATGAATGCAGGACATTGCAGGGAAAAGGTGAAATTAATTAGGACAGTGTTTCAAACACGCTGGATAAATACATATATATAAATATATGGCCCGTGGGCTGTAGTTTGAAGAGAGAAAACATTTAAGCAATACAACATTTTAATAGTAAAATAATATAGTGCATTATCTTTGTAGCTATTGGCTAACTACTTTATAATTGCTTTCAGGTTTAAGGATAATGCTATCTTTCACCTGGATCTCATATATTTTGTCTATATTTACTTTTGTTTATAACCTTTTTTTGTAGTTAAAAATCACCTTTTTGTATGATATTTCTTGAGTTCTTTTTATGTCAAAGATGTGTGCATTCACCAAAAGAAATGTCATGTATGTGGGAATTTATGAGATTCTGTTTCTGACGGATTATTCCTGATCAGGCTCAGCACAGAAAAGACATCTGCAGACAGAAGGATTCAAAGGTTGAAATATATTAAGTGTTCTATTTGCAAAAGGTCAAGGCAAAAAAATGTTAATGTGACTTAATAGGAACAACGTAATAGAAAACATGGTTTGTAGAATCAGTCCAGTACACAAGCTGTCAGATCCAGTCCTCTGTTATAATGGATGAGCCATGTGTGCATGGTCTCACAGGAACACGTGTTCAGGGGAGTGTTTATTGTTAAAGCTGACCCGACCACCCTCATTCTTTGAGTGTGTGTTGACAGGTCAGAAGTGGATGAAGGACACAGTCAAATGCAAACGTTAGAATACCCCTAGCCAAATGCATTGTTTAAAGAAGCAATTAGTAATTTCTACCACCCAAATAGCCAATATAGCAAATATTTATTTATAATATGATTACTTACTATTTTGTGTGGTTTTTTTTTCTGTGAAGAACTAAATATCAAATTGATTCGTAATCCCTGAACGAAAAAAATAAAAAATAAACAAAAAACAGTTTATGCTGCAAAGAATAAAAAAAATTAAAAACTGTTAAAAAAAAATCAGTTTATTCTCCAAAGAATGGGTCACCACACAGGGTAGCCATATTTAAAATAGGTTTAGTGTTGGATTCCTGACACCTTGAGACCACTAGGTGTCAGAATAAGTGCTGTTACATACAGAAAGGAATCATTGGATAATGACTGATTGTTCCTTTTATGTTTATTATTGTTTAATTCATCAATCATAAGCTAGTTTTAAAAACTTTTTTTAAGATATTAGAAGAAAAATAAACATGAAATTGCAAACATGCCTTATTGTTAATTTGTTGGTTTTTTTAGGTTTTTTTTTTTTTTTGTTGGTACATTTCCAGTAAGGTGCATTTAAGCCAATATACAGAGAATGTGCACCATAATATACAGAACTGTGTATACTTATTTTCACTTATGAAATAATCTGAAATATGTCATTTGACTAGGGGCGCAAAAACCTTTGCAATACTAGTCCCAATATCACACTGGTTAGAAAATGTCCAGTCCATATTCACACACCTACAAAAATATCTGAACAATTAAAAACATCACAAGAAAAAGAACATATGATACAACACAGAACAGCCTTCAATTATGCCGTATGAAGTTGTTTTCATCATTTCAGAATATAGGTCATGTCAAGGAAGACATATGGTAGTTAGTGCAGTCCCACAGTTCAGGATGATCACCACGGTTGTTTCTTTCAAATATGTTAACTCTACTGCAGAAAAATACTAGCACTTATTCATAAAGTTGTGTAGAAGTAGAAAGTTCAACAAAAAAGAGCATTCATTGACTCATGAGCCAATGGTTGTACTTGTAGTTTTTTAGTGTGATTATCTTGATTAGCCACTGGTTATTTGTGCTGCATTACTGCAGAATATGAGATATGATGTTTACTGTACATATAAGTCTTTGTTGTGTACTTTTACAGAGAATGTTATTTACAGAAAATCTTCAAATTAAATGTTAATTGTTGCCCTATTTTTTATGTCAGCTCTAATGTAAAATTAGTTGCATCAATGTTTCAATTGTGTAAGCTTTTTACTTGTCAGCAAACAGTGAAGTGGATGTTTGTGTCCACAGTTGTTCCACCTTAAAGTGGTGAGAATGAATAACAAATTTTAGGTGGGCATTGTTGCACAATATGTAAACATGTCTGTGCCACATAACACTGGGGTCTTCATTTTCCTATTGTCAATGTTCAATGAAAAACACAAATCTTCCATTTGAACGCAGCAGCTATCCTTCACACTCTGTTAATGAATAGACCAATTGAAATGCTCCATAAATTGCTTGTAATATTGTATTCTTCTTAGAATAATCTCCTTCCCCTATAAAGTTACTATTTTGGATATATATGTTTTTCATTGGATGCAATGATATGTATCTTTAAAGAATACCATATGCCAACATATGTTTTTTAAAAAAGATGCTTAGTTTTTTCAGCATTAACTTAAATACAGCTTATACTGGCTTATGCGTGATATTAGAAGCCTTATAGAACCAGCTATGAACCAGGAAGTAATAAGTTAACATACTATATGACAATTCCAAAAGAAAACCAAGACATAAGTTTTTAGAAAAACAAAACAAACATCAAAACAACCCCAGCAAATTTACAAACAGGCTACAGCAGTCCTGTGAGGGGGTTCTGCAGGAATAATATTCTTGCCATTGTAGACAATGCTAACTAGGGAGTTATGTGGACAACATTGGGAGGAAGTGAGCGGATGGATGTCTCCGCCGAGCTTTGTGACCCCTCCTAGGCTTGCCCCTGCCATTCAGAGACACAAACATCTGCCTCCCACCGTGTCTCCAGCGCAGGGATGCGTATGTGTTGTAGCCATTCTCCTCGATACGCTCTTTAAACTTGCAGCTTGGGTTATACCTTGCCTGCAGAAAATGAGGATGTATACAATACTGTTCAGTTTCAGATAAAAAAAAAATCACATATTACTGTTTAATTCCCAGGTAATTCCCAGTACACAACTAATAAAATGTGGAGGGATATCAGCAGTGGTGGTGTAGCAGGTAGTGTTGCAGTCACACAGCTCCAGGGACCTGCAGGTTGTGGGTTCAAGTCCTGCTCCAGGTGACTGTTTGTGAAGAGTTTTGTGTGTACATAGGTGTGAGGCTGTGAGTGAACGTGTGTGTCGCACTGTGAAGGACTGGCTCCCCCTTCCCACCTTGGGCCCAATGATTCCGGGTACGCTCCAGACTGAAATGGATAAGTGGTGACAGATAATGATATATATATATATATATATATATATATATATAATTAAGAAACGTATTCATAGGCATGTTTAAATAACAATAGAATGTATGGGATAAATTAATATTATATACTAAAATAAATATATATAAATTAATCCAACATATAATAAATTAAATCTAGGTATGTATTTATTCATATAAAAATGTCACAGATTCAGGAAACTGAAATTAGCTTATTTGCCAGCTTCTTCCAGAGCACATTTTAAGGAGGAATGACAAATTCCAATAATAAAGTGGTAAATAAGATATTTAAATGAAGCATTCAGTAAAACCACATTCACTCTCTCACACACTCACTAACTCAGGCACAATTTGTTTTGTTTTGTTTTTAGCACAGTCTAGCTTTAGGTTGTGGCTGTGAATTTCTTAGCACCAGAACAAACAGAAAAATTCAGAAGTGCCATCTGAATCTGTGATTAAGGAAGTTGGTTCATATATTGTATATTACTATGCAAATATGTGAGTAATAAAATATTTCTTTTTAATTATTGAAAAGTATAGCAAGATGTAGTACCCTCAGCTATGTCACTCCTAGGGTGTAATAAGTCTTAGTGTTGTGTACAAAAGACTCTGGAATCCTCCAGTAAGGAGTGCTAAACATCAACAAAGTGTTGCAAAAGGCCATTCCTTATAACGATAGATATCATAACCCTCAGGAACCAGGTTCCAATCAGTAACTATTATGCATTTGCATTTGCCACATCTTGTCTACAACAATACATCAAAACCAGTTTTCCTTTGCCAGGCTTAAAAAGACACTTGCCAAATCTGCACTGATCTTTTTCTCCAATGCCACGACTGAATGAGCTGTAATCTTAAAACGGGGATGAGATGGGATGATGACAACAAGCAAGCCCTGTTTTGGGTTTTCAGATGCTATCAGTGCCATCTCTCTGCCTGCAGGTAGATAAGACCAGCTCCTGAGTGAGCAAAGTGATTAATGGTCATTAGAGCGTGATTCAAACAAGGACAAAAACAGCGGCTCTTCTGCTTTGACGAAATGTCATGGATTGGCTTGTTTACTTTGAGTCGAAGGGAGAATAGAAAAGTCTAAGTTGAGATTTCTCATCAACTGATTAAAGCCCTTAGACACCATGGAAGGGACTTCTTAACTAAATGAGCCACAAACAACTGTCTGTTGGCACGCACAAGCCTCACTGAACTGTCAAGAGCCCTCAAGGTTCTTGTAAATCCTGGCCAGGACTTTACAAGAATCTTTATAACATGGTTCTTTAGGAAAACTACTACAGTAGCACTATTCAAAAAAATTAAAAAAATAAAGCCTCATGCATACTATTTGTAGCCTTAGAAAACGTTTAAGGGGACAGAAAATGCAGGTTATAACTGTGTAAATGTTCACAAAGTGATTTAACCATTTTAACTAGCAGTTCAGATTAATGTGGGTAAAAATGTAAGGAAAATTAACCATCAGCCAACCATTGACAAATGAGCCTGTTTTTAATTTAATTTGTGCATTTTGGTTAAATATTATTCCTAGGATTCTTACAATAGGTATAAAATGTAGTGTGGCCTTTGAGTGTGTACACATGAATTTATGATGCCAATCTAGTGTGAAATATTCATCATATAGTGCACTATTTTGTGGTTCTGGCATTTTGTGACAGTGTTAAAAAATATAGTGGACAATTTTTAGTGCACTCAAACAATCCCACATTGCACCACAAAAACATAGTGTACAACTCATATACATTATTGCATAGCAGATACTCATATGTTGTTTGGTAAAAAAAACCTGCATGAGGTAGTGTCCGAAACCATTCACTACCTTTCTGAATTCAGTTCCCTATTATATTGTACTGTATTGTGAGTAATATTGGGAATAGTATCTGCATTTGCAGATGCAGCACAACACATAAGCTTAAACCTAACCCTAACTCAAACTTCAAATAGTTAGATCTCATTTGTAACATTTTTTCACAAAAGTTTACAGAGCTGTTTCTGCAATTGTCCTTCAAGTACATAATGAAGTGTCTGGGTGGATTTAGAGAAACAGCACCACCAGTGGATGGGAGCACAATTAGTGAAGTTAAAATAGCTACAAATGGTAGGAAATCCTAATATTGACATGATACGAATATCTGGGCTTTTACTTTTAGTAGTGTACGTACTAATTGACGAAGATTACCTGCTGAATTCAGAATTTGGAATATTGCTGAGAATATTTCATGGTGATTATTTATCTAACCAAGTATTAATGAAGTTAGGGATTCATGTTGAGGTATTAGTTTTGGGTCACGACCTCCTCTCCAAATCATCCCAACTGGTCTTGAATTGTGATGCCTTTCTACAGAGAAGGCAATTCCACAGCTTCACGGCTCAGTGCTGGTGGGTTTTATAACCCTCTAGCCAGTGCATCCATTTTCATTTCATGCATTTCTACAGAGAAATACAAGAATTTGCTTAATATGTCATCAACATTGGCTTGGCTAGAACTGAACCTAACTCTGGCCATGATTTTGATCATGTTAAATTAGATTTTTACCTCAAGCAGTAAAAGCTTCCACCTTCCCCATGAACTCTATAATCCATGGCTCCTAACATTTCGCTAGTTCTCAAGATTGGGCCCTATGAAGGCCAAAAAAGATGTACCTACCGATCCAAAGAGTGTGCCTTTTTTGGACATGGCTAAGTACAGGCCAGTGCTGACAGATTTGATGGCGACAACTCCCACACTGACTGATCGAATTTCCATCAGACCTGGAGAAGAAAAAAACACAAAATAAGAGAACAGAGATCTGGGTTAGACAGGGAGGGAGTTTCCCCATCAAAAAGTGCTCTATCATTACCGATTAGTAAAACAGGCATCCATATGCTCTGGGGATATTTCATTCTCCAGGAATCAAGAAAAAAAAAAAAAAACAGAGCAGGCCACAAAAGTCCATTTGGAATATTTACCTTTCTTGGAGAATCAAGTACAACAGTTTTCCAGACATGTGTCTTACATCCTTCTTGATGTAGAACCTCTTCATTATGTGAACAGATATGTATAATCCAGTGGTTTTGTCTGTTCTTTTCCATTAATTGTATATGAGCAAACACTGAGCAAATTTTACACTCATTGTCCAATTTATTTGGTGTGTTCTCCCTGTGTCTGCGTGGGTTTCCTCCGGGTGCTCCGGTTTCCTCCCACAGTCCAAAAACACACGTTGGTAGGTGGATTGGCGACTCAAAAAGTGTCCGTAGATGTGAGTGTGTGAGTGAATGTGTGTGTGTGTCTGTGTTGACCTGTGAAGGACTGGCGCCCCCTCCAGGGTGTGTTCCCACCTTGCACCCAATGATTCCAGGTAGGCTTGGACCCACCGTGACCCTGAACTGGATAAGCGGTTACAGATAATGAATGAATGAATGAATGTCCAATTTATCAGTTCCACTGACCATATAGGTGCACTTTGCATTTTTACAATTACAGATGACCTTTTGCTCTGCATACATATGCATGCCAATTTCATTCTGTTTTCCACACTCAGGACCCCTACAGCACCCCCAAAAGCAGCTATATATAGGTTCTGGATCCTCCTCAGTGCTGCAATGACACTCTAAGCAGCACTGCTGTGCCTGATCCACAACCCAAATAATACATGTTCTGTGGTGGTCCAGAAGGGGTCATGAGCCTTAAAGTACAGGGTAAAAGAGGGATAACAAAGTTTATAGAGCAACAGATGGACTACATTCTGTGATTTTAGAGTAACAAAGTGCACTAAAATTCTAAGTGGAGCTGATAAAATAGACAGTGAGTGTCAGTAAGAACTAAGCAGTACTTTGAATCAGTGATTGCACTCAGAAAATGTAAAAATGTATCCAACAATAAACTAAGCTTTGTATATATTTAATATAGTGATAGAAGACTAGTCTCTTTGCAAGTTTAAGATTCTCAAACTTTAAAGAGCACTTACCCTAATCCTAATCCTACAACTAGCCCTAACCCTAACACTAAAACTAAAACCATAAAATTTATCATAAGCACCAAAAGGTATAAAAAGGCAGTGTTTTGTGTTTGAGTAACATAACTGCTAACAGATTACAGCACTTCTTTTGCAGTTCTTCTTCAGGTACATAACAGACACTGAGTGAATTTAGTAAGAGTATAAAATAACAGCAAATTATAATTAATCAAAATGGAGAAACGTTACGGATTTCTGTTGTGCTATTTTTAGTTGACACATTGGTGTTTTATCTACTTTGATTCAACGCAGGAAGTTACATAGTTTTCATGACACTAGACCAAATGTCCCTCCACCAAGTTGAACCTTTCCTTGGTGAATTGTGAATGGGATCTGATTGCCGTACGGGAGGCTCTCATAAAGCAATCTTTCTGACACTGTTTCTGAGGGACCCTGATGTCCCTTACGTGATGCTATCAGTTTGGATATCCCATGCTACTTATGAGCCATACAATCTTGCTCAAAAGGCAAAAATGTTAACATCATAGGAAACATTTGGTCTCTTATGAGAGGAAATGACACAAAAAGATCAGATGCTGGTGTAAACACAATAACTGATCAGTCTGAATAAGATGTTTAGCAAGTGCCTGATGAAGAAAGTGCAGGAACTTTCCTTTGGGCCAGCACACAGAACACATGTCATGAAGGTGGCATAGGAAAATCCTCAGAGTCTTAAGTAGTGTTTAGGAGATATAAGTCATCACAAAGCAGAGGAATTAAGGCTGAGCCATGATTGCCAAATCCCTTGATCTTACTGGTTTGTTAGATCAATAGCACACATGAGAGCGCCACTACTTTTCAGGTGCTTAACAAGATCCTTATCTGACTGAGCCTTTAATTCTACAAAGACTTATTTGCCAAAAATAAGTAAATTTGGATTATTTACATATTTCCTATGGAATTGATTATGGGAACCGCATCTGAATGCTCTCATTCCAGCCTGGGGTCAATGTGAATTTGTAAATATTTCAGTAATTGAAGTACCTTACCCTGACCTTCATACAACATGTTGGGAATATATTTGTCCTTTATGAATGGAAATGTCAATTACTGACACCTACACAGAGTGAAAAATAATCACCCTAAACTTAAATCTATCGCATTAGACTAAACCTAACTCTAATAAACCTGTGGTCCAAAAGATCATATTTTACTATCTGCCCGTCTAAACACGGTCCTATAGAAGAGAACAGCACACTTTCTAAGAGAGATTGTTAGTTGATCAACAATGAAAAACGAAATGTTAATTTCCTTAAATTTCGTATTTATATATTTATTTATTTATTTATTTATTTATTGTAAAACAGTGCAATGAAATTTGGCCTCTGTACCAGTGAATACATTCAAACACACATTAGTGAATAAAAGCAGGGAACGCACACTGACAGGATCAGTGAGACATTACCCTGTGAGGATTTGGGGGTTAGGAGACCTGCTCAGGGGCACCTCAATCTGGACTGAGGGAATAGACAGTGTTGTTTCTTCACTCCGACCACCACCAAATTTCCTGCCAGTTGAGAGGACCAAACCAGTCAAGTCTAGTCCAAGCTTTGCTAACTTTCAGGCCATGGCTGCAACATGAATTATAACAAATCATAACCTACGTGTGTGGTGTGATGATACCAGTTGTATGGGAAGTTCAAAAATCACCAGCACTAATCAGGACAAACTATTTTGAAATAAAGCATGAATGGCTCATAGCAAGAACATCTTTTATCATCCTCAGAATGTACTGTGCTGGAGGGAGTCTGTAGTGGAAAATGCTGCTAATATGGACCAATACTTATCATTTACATGAGGTTGGAGTCTTGCCCAAAGACCCATATTGCTGTAACTTGTGGGCGTTCCCAGGTAAGGAACTGAACCTTGTTTTCTACATAGGCATTTTTCGCTCTTGCACAGAATTGTTTTAAATGGTTCTCCATAAAGTGAACAGCAAGCAGCCAGCAACAGTTCAAACACAAGCCAGGTGAAGTCATCCATCTGAGGAAGTGAAGGAAAGTAAATAAACAAGGCCAGCAGCTTTTTTCTTCCACATGTGTGGGTAAAGCAGACCCAAACCTGGTTTGAGACTGTTCTGACCGGAAAGGCAGGTAGACTCCAACAGCACGTGCTTCCTTGGCATGTTTGCAAACATCATAGCATGCTGGAAGCGTGCATGAACCTCATAAGCCCCTCCATCAGCCATCAGCCCCCTGATGATCACAGCTCAGAGCCAGTTTACGAGGGCTTGGCTAGTTAAATGAAAAGAGCTGGTGCCTGGAAATACTGCTACTTCTAATCTCTGTCATTAACCATCTGGAGGTGTGAGGCTGGGGAAGCCAAACTTTTCTACAGTAGAACATAATAGTCTCCTAGACCTCTTCCAAGACCAGCTGACGTTTAGGTAGCACGCTAGCTGTGTTGGGGACTTCTGGAACTTTGCATTTAGTCATATTTTTGGAATATGTCAAAGACGTCAATTCTGCAGCACAAAATTGGTACGTATTCCTGGTATATTTGCAAGTTAAACCTCTACCTATGCCAGACTATGTTCTGTGATATGTTCCATAATAATTAACGACATAAAATTCAATTAAAAATGTGTTACTCTATTGAAACTAAAGGAATACATTGCTGCTAATTACACTCTAGAACAAATTAAGATTATATGTTTGCATATGAAAGTTAACATATGCTTAACAACATCTTTATAAAGGGTAAAGATAATGGAACAAATGTATTACATTATTAATAACAAAGACTGAGTTATTTTTACATAACAGGCCACAAATTGTGTATTAATACATGTCATAATGAAAACTTGATTAATATACTGTGAATAAATGATTCAGAAATGTTTATTAAGGGCTTTATTGGACAAAGAATAAGCCCTTAATAAAGCCTTCATTTATTTTCCTTAAAATAAACTAATAATATGGGTGTTCCCACAATCTTACATTCCATCCAGTCAAGCCAATCAAGAACATTTTTTTTTGCATCTGATCTTGTTTTTATTTACTTGTTTCTTAATGGATTTTTTATTGCTTCTGATTATCCTGTAGCACTTTGAGATCTCCTTGAAACGTAAATTGCATTACAAATAAAATTTATTATTATTATTATTACATATATTGCTAATTCTGTGCTAGAAGTGTGAATCTAAGGTCTTTAAACTTATTCCTTCACCCTCTGAGCCCTTTGAAACAAGACACTGATACTGTGATACTGAGATCTGTGTTCAGTATTGAATATCATGACACATGGTAGGAATATAAGGCAGACACCAATCACATTTTATTCATTACTCTAATTATACAAACATACTCAATTGCACTTTTTATTACCTTGTCCACTTGCCTGGAATAAAACATTGGGCATTCAACAAGATGATTCATAAAATGATTATTTTATAATTATGAAAAGAAAACATGTTTTTCATGAACCTTTTTCTTGTAATATATTTTTTCAAAATTGCACAAATTCAATTTAAAGTCTCTGATTTCTTATGCTATATTTATAATATTCTCTACGTGCTAAATAAATGTAAGGCCGCATTCAGAAGTTACATTACTGGCCTCGTCTGCAGGCCCCTTAGTAGCCATATTATAATCAGGATTTAATCTACTAGTATAAATTCTTTATTTTCTGGCAGGGGAGTCACAGCATGTGCACATTCACAGTGCGAAAAGTGTAATAAATCAGATTAGAATCAGAGATAATTCAAAGCATAATTTGGAACAATAAGATCGTATCCCTGTTTTGCTTCATCAGAGTAAATATTAATGCCATTCTGACACCAACAAAATAAAAATCTATGAATTATATGAATATTGTTTGAATTTTTAAGATCATATTCAACAAATATTTAGTACATGTACAACATCAGTGATATTATATTAACCTGCTCTTAACATCTAGAAATTGCTCCCAATCAGGCAACTGAAGAAAGAAAAAACGTTTATGGAGTTAACGGAAAAGCCTGTGTGGAAATGAAATCACCATATTTTTGCATTATCATCAATAGTGCACTTAATTAGGTGATTAAAATATTCCTATGTCTATGACACTTAAAACCTTGAATGTCTTGACCCTTAATTAACATCATTGCACCTTGAACAAATTGCCAGTAGCCTGGGGCTGGGAAGGGCTTGCAGCTGAAAGATGCAGGGTGCATATGTAATGCCAAAGATTAATCCTCAAGCCTTTTATACGAGTGAGTTTGTTTTAATGGAGATGAGCTCACTATTCTTCAGCCCTTGGCAAAGTCTCTTAACCTTTGTCACATTTTGGCCCGAGCTGTCAATGAACCGCCGCGGCTGTTACAAGCAAATCCCAGCCTATATGTGCTTAGTCAACTGTGGACTGGCCATTTTCCGACCTTGTATGGGATTTCTCAAAGCATGGAACAAGACCTTTTTTTTTTTCACCCGTTTTTTGTATACTCTTTCAGTCCTCCCTTTTTAGCCCCTACCCTGTACACTGTTGGAAGTGAGCCCATCTTCAGATCAGTCGGGCTTTTTTGACCTTAAAAAAAAGGTAAAAAGAGAAGCGGACAGGGAGAAAAGGGAACTCTCACTGAATTTCTTGAAGAATTGAGAGAGTGGGGCTCGGGGGGACTAAGGACTGTAGATACTAGTAATAAGCTTTTAGTGGTGGGGGGGTTATAGGGGTCAGGAGGGTCATAAAATTATGTTTCCTTCAACAGGCCCTTTACTCCCAATAGGCTTTTGTTGCCTACCTGAGATCTGGAAGCCAACAAGGACTTATTAATGACCCAGCTTTTGTCGCAAAGAGCAAGGTTCCTCCCACCTCAATTAAAAGAGAAGAAGGAGGGGGTAGACTGGGTGAAAGATTGGGCAACCTTTTCTCTAGCCTTTCCCAACTGCCTTCTCTCTTTCTCTCTCTCTCTCTCTCTCTCTCTTTTTTTTTATTTCTCAGGTCGCCTCCTTCAGCATCTCTCTCTGGCCTGTCACCCCCCTAAGAAAAAACCCTGGGAATCTCTGAGTTCCAACAGCGCCCTCGCCCTTGATTGACATACCTTTTCAATTATTTCACAGTTTGCTAAGAGAGGGCACTGTTGTTGTTTTTTTTTCTTCTTCTTTTTTTCGCTCCTTCTCTTTCTCTTTTATTCCTCCCATTCAAAACACAAGCTTTTCATGTTGGGTTCCTCGCTGCGGGGCCTAATGGCCGTGACCAGGACCTTTGATCTGATCTGCCTTCTCCGAGGTGCTCCAGAGCAAGGCCTCCGTCTCTGCCTGTGTGTGGTGAGCTTTCAGACCACAAAGGGCCACACCAGCTGAACAGCTTGGTGCCGACTCATGAGAGCTACTGTTTCAGGGCCCAGATCAGGCCTTGGGCTCAATGTGCTGAAGAAAGCATAGCAAAAAAAAAAAGGATCCCAAACTGTCATTTGGGTGGTACCCCTCATATCATGGGGGTGGATGCCTTCAACTAGGGAAAGTAGGTTTCATTGCAATATTGTATTTTTTTATATATATTAAAAAAATAAACATGTACGTATTTGGTGGAAAGAGAAAAAACACATTGTTTATGACATTTTTGCCATTCTTGATGACAGCAGTGCAGATTCTAAACCGAAATCCCAATTTTATGGTGAAATACAAAGCTTTTGTTCCATAACTATGTAATTGCTACATAATTATATTGTATCTACTTTGAATAAAATTTCAAAAGACAGTAATAACTTTAGAAAATAGGCTTATAAGGATTAAAAACGAGAAAATAGATTCTGCCAGTTAAAGCATGCCCTGTCTTGTCTCTGACAGCAGTGGGGAGGTGTGCGTGGTGGAGATGAAACTCAGTAAAGACATGCTTTTTGTTGGTGTGCTGAGTAATAACAAAACCATGAGCATGATCATGTTAGTGTTGAACCTGTAACATGATGATGTCTGTGTCTCAGGCAAGTCTGTGTATGACACAACAAAGTTGAATAAAGCAAAACAAATTATTTGTTCTCTGTGAAGCTCAGCCTGTGCAAGAACATGATTAGAAAGTCTGCATGTGGTTTCCTTAGTACATTTGACCATACTGTTTATAATCATACAACTAAAGTCTTGTATTAAATTACAACTGGGACACTGGAGCAGCTGCACATGAGCCTAAAACCATCATCATCAAAGGCAAGCATCAACTAGAGTGGAGTGAAGCTTGTTTGAGTTTATTGAAATGTGTTCTCTGTTGTAACAGAGCACCATCCAATGCCATTTTGATGAGTTTGGGTGACTTCTGGCCACACAGAGACTCAGAGAGTGTTCTGGAGAGAGTCTACACCTAGGCCAGCTGTAGAACTCTGTGCCCAAGTCTGTGTTTCCGAATGTGCATCATACCTATTAGGCCTCTGAAGTCCAGCAAGATTTATTCATCCCACCCAACAGGCTATGACACATGTCTCAAGCAACACACACACACTGAATGACCCCTGCTCTACAGCTTGCCTCACACCACTGGGACCACTTCCATCCTTATATACATTCATACTTACTTTTCCTCCTCTCTGTGCCAGACTTTGATTGAGAAGTTAAGATGTGACAGATGCCATATTTTCATGCCGACCTCCTGTTTTAACCTGAGGCAGTTCTGTGTGTGCTGTAGCTGCCTGGCTTCATCTCAGGCAACATTCACCACTTAGAATGATCCTCGTGGCTAATTTGGCAGTCGTGACACCCCGACAGCAATAAACATAACTTCTCATAATTAATGATGTTATAATTTATGTGGCTATTGCTGTTTTTAAAGGAAGTCTGACCAAGAATAATGGAACTGTAAAAGAACCTGAGACCAAAGACAGCCCACTGTGTTGGAGTGTAGTTCTATGTGTGAATATGGCTGATGTTGAAATAAAAATGCAAGTGTTATATGAATTATTATTATTATTATTATTATTATTATTATTATTATTATTATTATTATTTTGTTTTGTGATTAGCTGCAGTAACACAATTCTACTGAACAGCTCAACACACTTGCAGGAGATTTTTCACAGCCTTTACAGTTCTGCTATGGTAGCTAATACAATAGAGCTCAGAATTAGAGAACAGCTTACATTTCCTGAAACCTACATTTCAAAGGTATTCTTTTTATCATATTAAAGTCCTAATATCCAAAGGACACATGCCTGCACAGCTAAAAAAAAAATTTTCTGCTGTCTCTCTCTCCTGGATTGAGGAGCTGTGGCTCATTCTCATTTAAAGTAACTAGCTCTGAAATAAATCAGTCTGAAGAATGACAATGAACAGTGCTATGGTGTGGGATCCCTAGGTCATTTAGACACAAGAAAGCTGTGTTATCTTGTGAAAAAAATTATATACGTGCCATTTAAAAATTTTTCTACTTCACAAAGTGAAAAAATAAAAAATAGTATAAAAAGAGCAGTGAATACATTTAGAGAACAGCAAACACTATCACAGCTTTCAATAATTAGTAGGAAGTGTTGAAACCCTTGGTTTGAATGACTTCAACACATCTGCGTCTGCAGGACATCATCGATCTCTCAAACTGCTCTGGTTTGATTTTGTTCCACTATTCTAGCAGTCTATTCTGGAGTTCAGTAACTGTGGTTGGTTTCTTCACCATAACCATGTAGTCCAGTGATTTTCCAGAGACTCTCAGTTGGGTTCAGGTCAGAACTCTGAGCTGGCCATTCTTTCAATGTTATCAAGTTTTAGGCAGTGCCTTAAGCAATTTGCAGTGTGATGAGGAGCATTGTCTTACAAAAAAACTGCTGACTGGGAGATGTTCTAATAAATATTAGCATTTACTCTGCCATGTACCTGTATAAAAGGCTTAATTCATGCTAAAAAAACATCCCTCAAACCATGACACTTCCTCCTTCTGCCCCAGAAGTCTGCCCCACTTTTATGCCAAACATAATGTTTCCAATCTGATCCAAATAAATTACACTGGCTGTCATCACTAAAAATGTACTTTAGACCAGTTCTACACACATGCTCCACAGCAACCTTTAGTTTATCATTCTGCTTAGGAGAAACTTATAGCCCCAATTCTGTCAAATTAGACATTGTATACACAGAGACTGAACAATTCTCTTCAGCCCTGAATTAAAGGTTTGAATGAAATAATGTCATTGTATAGATTCAATATGTTGGAAATCACTCGCTCTTGGAATGACCAGTTTCTCCCGCAATGGCTGAAAGGGTTATTTCTTCAGGTTTTACTTGATCAGCCTGCTGTCAAATGATTTCAGCCTGCATCAAGCAAGTGGCCATCTTGCAGTGTGATCACGAGGGCGACCAGATAAAAGGCATTTGTCAGCAGGGCTGGATTAACATAAATAACTGTAAAGTGTCTTAAAGTGTCATTTTGATCACAGCCCTTTTCAAATTAAACATTGACATGTTATATGTTGTCATAAAGAATAGTTTTTTTTTATTTACATCCATTCTGTTCATATTAGAATAAGTTTAAATTGCAGTTCCTCCTTAAATTTCAGGGACATATTCTATCATTTTGATCTCGGCTGCACACTCAGCTTTATTTTATCTCCAGAACTTATATTACGTTCTTTTATTTTACAAATTTCTATGTTGAAAGCTTACAAATATTCATCTCTCCTTCTGGAGAAGAGGATGTAATGTAACTTTAGGGAACACAGCTGGACTCTAAAACCACTCTTGTACCATTAAAGGTATAGGTAGACTGCTTGAACATTTAATGAACTATAATGTACCTGTACAGTACCTTTTTTCTCATGGTTTGTAGTTACGAGTGACAAATTAATCTTGATATCGTCAATATCCAAACATTTTACCTGATCAATTATCAATACATTTTGTAATTATGTCTTCATTGTAAACTGTCTACAACACATTCCAAAAATGGTTTTAATAGATATAGGTTAAGACTAGGAACAGCTGAAATACACAGGGAGACAGTGGGAATGTGTATTGGGTTCTGATGAGCCAAGTTCTAGACTGTTCCTTGTGTAAATTTCTAAACTTTCTCTTATGGAATAGAGTTGTACTGTTTGTATTGTGTTTCCACTGTTGTGTACAATATGATTAACTACTGTAAAAATGAAATTTCTTATATATGAAAAGAGGGTGTGTAGAAGTGAACGACAGACAGGAAGAATGAATGTGACTAAAGGAATTCGACGGCTGGCCTGTTGTCTCTCTTCAGCCCCACATTGTCTTGTTCTCTCTTGGGGTGGACACTAACACTGATAACATCACCACTTAATCCAGCCTGTTAATCTGCACTAGAAGCACACGCAGGTTCTGTATCGTTATGTGTCTGTGCATGCTCTAACTGCACACACCAACTGTAATTGTGTAATTATTTAAGGTACACACACACACACACACATATATATATAGGCGACTCAAAAGTGTCCGTAGGTGCGAGTGTGTGAGTGAATGTATATATATATATATATATATATGAGCTTCTCATACTTATTAAGTCTCTAATTCTACTGTTAAATTTCAGCTGATTGTTGGGAATAGCTCTATGTGAGCACTCTGTTCTAAATGAGTCAGTGTAAAACTAAAACATGTAAAGAAAAAGAAATGTTGATGTCTTCCAATTTCAATCCAGATTTTGTGTCCTGTTTGGTCTTTACAGATTTTGTCACGACCTATAGATGTCACTTATTGGCCACCTAATGCTAAAACTCATTAGATATGCCACAGGAGTCTATAATGAATTTTTATTATTCATTTATTTATTTTCTGGTCAGAACTGAAGGTCCATTAAAAGAAGACATTAAAAAGAGATCCCACAGGTACACACCGTGACAAGTGGAATAGAGAATGTTAGTTACTGTCAAATATAATAGTCAGGTAATGTGCGGCAGCCCACTGCTGGTAGAATGCTGACAGAGATCCTTGTTTTATTTGGGTGGGAATTTATAGCTCACATATGGCAGGTGATTTAATCATAATCGTTTTAAATGAAATAAACTTTTTTTTTTTTTTTCTTGAGCATGTCACACTCTGTAAAGTTTAACAGCCTTGCCAAGCATTCACTGTCCTCCCTAATAAATGTCCTTGGGCTATAATATAAAACACCTGCCCAGGACTCAGGCTGTCTTTCTCTTCTTGAGCTTCATCATGTTACAATATAATAAAACAAATGTCACATTCACTCAAGCTGTCCAGGCAGAATAAGAAAAGCAATATTCAATGCGCCAAGGAGATCCGGTTTGGAAACTGTATTTTTAACTGTAGGCAATCTCTCATAGCTCTATTCCCATTGAATATCAGTTGATGCTTACAGTTAGCGTTTACAGTAGTTATCGCATATTGATTTTCTAAGTTCAAATAGGTATCTTGTGTGATTACAACCAATGCATTGTTTATTAGCAGGTTTTAGCAATTTTTAGTTTACTCAAATGCTACAATTTTTTTTTTCACCGTCTTTTAACTTTGCTTTTGAAATATAACTGTGACACTTATATTTCAGTATACAGATCTCTCTTCTAAAGAGAGAGGAGAGTACAAATTACAGGCATTTCCCAGACTTACATACTGTCATCTAATGCCAAAGCATTCAAACTCAGAGCCAGGTCCAAGTAATTGCAGGGGGCACTATTGAGATATGAAATTGGCAAAAATAAATATTTAAATGGACCTTTCATATTCTTTTTTTTTTACTTTTTTTTCTTCTTTTACAACCAAACTGAGTAATATTGGTTAATTTTATATTTATAATAAAGAGTCAAATTTATGGATGCATGGATGAGGACAGTAAGCCCCCAAAGCAGGAGCATGTGTTCTGTTCATATGTGCAATTCATATGTATTTTCTTGTGCTGCTTTTTAATTTACATTATTTTAATAGTCAGTCAGTACATAATAAAACACAGTAAAAGTTCCCATATGGGCATGTTTGTTTTAGCTGAATGGAAGGGAGGGACACCTAGCTGCTTTGTGCTGTTCTCATGTGATGGGGCCCACTCTATGGAGCAAAAACTGTTAAAAAATAATTTGTAGATACTTGCGATTCGTATAGAAAATATAAAAACTAAGAGATTATCATTTTTATAAATATATTTGCAACTTAGGTGTTAAAAATGACTTGGCTTTTTTTTTTTTTAAACAGACTGTTTGGAAAAGACGCTTTGTATACACCATTAGGCCGGTAATTAGGGCAGTGTAAGCTGGACCTGGAGCTTTTTGCGTGGATGAAAGCCCTTTCTCACACTGCCTGGGCTGAACTGCACACTTGGGTGATGTTCCCTCGCACACAATCCTCCACTTGTACAGTTTCAGGGGCCTGCCCTCGGCCCCATTCCCCCCCTTTATGCTTTTGCTGAATGCAGCCTCTGGGGATTAGCCAGGTCCTTCAAAGGCCATTAGTGGCACTGACAGGTATCCCGTTACCTCCCGCACACAGACAAACAGGCCAGGTGAGAGGCACAGGGGCCAGGCAGGAGAGCAGGGGTCAGCTGAGGACAAAGAGATGGACCCAGACATAGCCTGGGCCCCGGGGACCCCTCCCTCTATTCTTCCATATCTCTATTTCTCCTATTCTCTTGCTCTCTCTTTCTCACTCTCTCTCTCTCTTTCTCTCTCCTATCAATTTTCCCTTATTCAGCTGATAACTACACATGTTCCACATAATGTATATGCTATATTTGAACATAATGTGTGCAATTAAGCCATGAAACATGTCCTGTAATGGCACTTTTTGTATGTTTTTCTTTTAGCATTATTAGTGATGCCAGCTAATAACACCATAGAAATACGTCCACATACGGCAGTTCGACTGAACTGTGTGTATGGCTGTTTTAATGAGACAAAAATTAATAGAAGCACTAATAAGCTATATGACACTGCTGCTTTTACACATTGTTTATGTGCATGCAGACATCTTGGATTCTGAAACCGGGGTCAGTGAGGCTCTACTGACATTTCGAGTTGGAAATCCAACTTGTGGGAGCACTCCAGTTGAAATATCCTAAATGAAATTCAAGTTCAAATGGATTCCAGCATGAGACTCCTGAGAATCCTAAGTTATAAATAAGCAAAATTAGCCTTGCTGGGTGGTAGGGCCCCATCCCTGCCCTCATCACACAGCATGTTAGCACAGCCTTCTGTCAGCTGATATGAAGGACTTGGCTATTGGTCGCTCTCTTCTATGCATGGGGCTGTCAAATAACATTGCATTAGTGTGAAAAGACATGGTGGTTGACATCAGTGTTCTCAGAGGAAACACATGCTTGAACTCTGCGTTGGTGACTTCATGGATGACGGGGGTATGGAATTCAAAACAAGTAATAATTGGGTTAAAATTTGTCCCAATTCATTGTATAAAATAAAAAATTATAATAAATAAAAATACATAAAAATAAATGAAATGAAACACTGGTGCCTAGTTGCCTGTAATAATATAATATAACATACATATATATATATATATATATATATATATATTTATATATATATATATTTTTTTTTTTTACTTCAATACATGTTGCTCCTGTGATTGGATTGTTTGTTCCTGCCTCATGCCAAACAAAATAATAGTGGAAAACAAAATAATAACTTTAATTAAAGAACAAGACACATATCAATAAAGCATCCTTTTGTACATGCATTCTCTAATAAAGATAGTCTACCATTGCACACCCTGTTCTGCCAGTGGAAGATGAGGTCTCCCATGGAACAGCGGAAATCTTTCATTAGTCAATTACTGCCCTAGATAAAGAGGCCACTTCCAGAGTCAATGGTACAGGGGTCAGAGGCCAGACGATACAATCAGTCCTTCAGACGGGCACATAATCTGTCTGATTTATAAACTCTTAATGGGCATGAACAGTGCACCAGAAAAACACAGTAAAGCACTGTCTATATACATTACTCTAAGGTACTGTATATAATTGTGATTCCATGGTTCGAATTTGAAGTACTCTTTAATACCTTACATATAGGTGACATCATAAAAATAAAAAATATATATAAAAATCATTACGTTTGGGATCATTTTTGTGCTACATTTTACAGAGAATTCTCTCTGTAATTCTGCTGCTTTACAAGCTATTCTTGGGGCTTTATACACCACTGTTCCAAACTTGTCATTGAGTATGATGATTTTGGCTGATGTGCAGCTATTCCGAAGCATCCCACTTCGTGTCATGCTTGTTTATAGAGATCATATGCAGATTACATCAGGTGCACACACAATTGTGTGTAATTGTAGATGAATATCAGCAAGTCTGACCTGTGGTGAGCATAAACTGATCATGAGTGTAGTAATCTTATCAAGTGACTCATAATGGCAAGGTTCACAGTGATATTAATGGCTGCTGTTACTCTGAATAAAAAGAGCAGAGTAAACCCGAGCAGGAACAAAAGGTAAAAAAGGTGGAGAGCCATTTCACTCCCAGGATTCATAATAAAATGTCATCTTGTGCTGTCTGGTAACACTTAAAAATCTGGTAACAACTGAAGGGCATATTCATAATAACATAGGGTCATCATGACAACTGACCTAGACCTATATCAACATGACGTGTTATAACTAAGGTCTATAAGAGACTCATATTAGAACATTTTCAGTATGTTCAACCCAGCTGACTTGGCAAACCACAGTGACATCCAATAGTTAGGTCCCCACTGAGAACACAGGGAACATGGACACACCCCTTGAAATGACTGAAATCATTGTGGACAGAGCTTGACATCAATACTGAATAACAAATGATGCCCACAGTGTTTACGAATGTTCATATAAGTCTGTGTCAGAAGACCACCGTAGTGTGAAATGTTGTCCAGTGCTTAGCCAAGTGAAATGCTTTGAAGTAAGAAAAATCCAGAGAGTTCTGCACTCCAACAAGTCTGTTGGATCCCATCCGAAGTCAAGGTGGGCCAATGAACAGGCCAATAATTAACATACCTACAACATAGTCTAACTGACCAATAATTACTCCTCATCCCACCCAGAGTTTTAAAGTGCTGGAGGTCTGGAGCTGCTTGTCCCACTGGGGCCAAGGAGGTGAACGAAGCAGAGGAAGTTGTGGTCTAGTTTTCCTGCTCCTGTGTGGCACTGAGGCAGGGGGAGGCCCAAATCAGGCCCAAGGAGGAGCCTTTTCTTTAATCAAGGAGAGAATGAGAATGAGCAGTGCTCCCTCTGAAACCATGCATCACTTCCTTCGGGAGCAAGAAAGAAGCCAGAGCTGACAGTTACGGACAGATTGGTGGAACATGATGTGATTCATGCTTTCTCTTGTTTCCTGCACTATCAAAAGGTTTTCAAGAGAGTTCTCCGCCCAGGGCCAGTTGATTGCATCAAGTTGCTTCTGCAGCTGGTTTGCCCGCCCAGAAACAGATTTATAGGACAGCGAGATTTGTTTATGGTGGCCCCTCCTTTGTACTATCAGTTTAGTGAAAGTGATTGGTATAGTGTCGGGTAATACTTTTGCCCTCATTGCTCTTTACCAATAATCAGAGATGCCACTAGAAATCTATGAATAGTGGGGCTAAGCTTGCAGCAACAGTCATGGAGAGGGGTTAATACACAATCTGATATTAGCTATTAATCCTGTTATTATACTGTAGCTTACATGATATTTTATTTTTATTTATTGTCATTGTCCAAAGAAAAGCATCCTAATTCTTCAATTGTAGTCAATGTAACATTTTTTTCCAAGTCATTTTGGAGCATTTCTATTGATCCATTCATCATGACATTCTCACAAATTATGTAGTAGGCTAAACATCCACAGAAATGAAGATGCATCTTTTTTCATTCGACAGCAACAATAATTATTTTCATTTTAGTGAACCATTCAATGATCAGTTTCTTAGGAGCTGAAACATTTATTAACCACTTAATTTGAGGAGCTCACCTTGTCTTGTATGGTCTGCTGCATCAGAAAAGGAAGACGTCTCTGCTCTTTATTCCTCAAGGTCTGTGGTTGCTTCTGGAACTAACATTGCACATTTTACGAGTTAGCTCCTTGGCTGAGGCCAACTTAGTTGGTTCATGACAGCAGAAACACTACTATGCTTAAAAAATGACTGCTGCAGTGATTAATAAAATTTGTGTGCTTTAAATAGACAGCAACAAATATAGCATCTTAGCTAGCTAGCTTTCATTAATAGAATGTATTTATGGCCACATCACGCTCATCTCTTTTCTGAGGGAAATTGGTCAGAAGTTGCTTGCACCACTTTCTTTCCTCTCTCTCTCTCTCTCTCTCTCTCTCTCTCTCTCTCTCTGTCTCTCTCTCTCTCTCTCTCTCTCTCTCTGCTCCTTACAGCCTGATTTTGAATTAATTTTAGCCAGGTATACTGCTAACAACTCCCAAGCCAACAACACAGACGTTTCACCTTAGATGCAGGAAGTTCAGATCACTCTTGCATTTGAGGTGAGTGGTGGGTTGGGGGAGAGTGGAGACATTAAAGAACACAACACTCAGATGAACACAACTTAACATGAAAGTCGCAGTCAGATATAATATTACTTTCTATAATACCAGAGAGTATAAAAATTACAAGCCAAAATAAATACATTTCTGAGGCAGTTGGAGGGCCTGGGAGCTAGCACCCATTTTCCGACTCCCCTCGGAGGGGCGACACCCACACATGCCTCAATCTCACAGGTAACTCCCAAATCATGTCTCCTATTGGCTCAATATGGAGCAAGTCCAAATACAGTGTCCAAATACAGGACAATTCTGTATTTTACTTTTTAACCCTTGGGTGAGACAAGCACATTCATAGCACATTTAATCATGTAAGATGACTAAAAAAACAAAGGTCCACTGGGTAAGAGTGTATGCCAAATGGTGTAAATTGTATAAATCTCAATTGACTAGCATTGCCAGTGTAAAGCGATGCACTATTTCAACAGCACAGAAGCTTATAGTCATCATGCCCATTGCCAAGTATCAACAACAGGGATATAAATGCCTTAAAGCAATTGACCTGAACAATGAAACATCATCAGCTGTCTTGGGAATGAGCGGGACTGATCACAGCAATATTCTGACATTTCATTTCAAGCCTTCCTGGAAGAGTAGAGGCTGTTCATGTAGCACAAAGGGTGGCCAATCTCTTTGGTAATAGACTTGATTTTGGAAGATCTGGTGAATGAAATTAATGCTAGGACAAATAACATACCTCTGCTGCTTTGACAGAGAAAAGGTACTGATGCAGGGGCATGCAGCAAGATCCAGAGGGTTCCACGCGGCTGATCAAACGTAAAACAGCCTTTATGGCCAGCCCCTGGCCTCTATTTCACAGCACTGAAATGAGACAGAGCAGACAGGGAGGTGACAGACGACACAACAGTGCCATCAGGTGCATGTCAGACCTGTCAGAGGCTCTTGGCAGCAAGAGAGGCCCTGACCTTAACCCTATCCTCAGCAGGGGGGAGCCAAACAAGGTCTCCTCAGGGGAAGACCTGCTACGGCTGTCTGGACAAGTGAGGGCTTTTTAAATTCTGCTCCTCTACTGCCTCACCATGCTACTGTAGATATTGAAGAGTGCAGAATAGCAAGTAGCTTACCTGTGCATTTGCACTTGTTAATAGGGTTCAGATGCTTTCAGAATAATTATGATTATAGCACATTAAAATCAAATGTCTGAGCAGTTTTTGCTGGCAAACTTTCAAATCAATGTTCTATAACTCAAAGCTATCAAAATCTCACAGACATGTTCCAACATCTTATGTAAAGCCTTCCTACAATATTAGAAGTTATTATTGCTGCTAAAAGAGGTAAAATTCCTATTGCTGTCCTTCTCTTTACAAGAAATGCTGAGTCAGCAAGTGCCCACAAACATTTGGCCCCTTATTGTATACATAGAACATTGGAGATATGATGTCACACCTACCTGGGTAACATATACAAGTTGTGAGAGCACATAAAAAGGTAATGAGAAAGCTACTTTTACTGTCTGTATGAAACATAAACTCAATACACACATCAGAGATAATATTTTTGATTGTACACGGTTTATCCATTTTATCAGCTTGTCTGAGGAGCACAATTACCCACTGTAGTCCATTTGGTATACATGCTAAGTTAACAACTGATATCACATTTACTCACATGAAGTATTAGACCAGCATGGCTATAATCAATCACAATAAGGATGTTGATTTCGATCAAGTACAGTAATGATAGACTCTGCTTTTGCTAAAACATGGATTCATAATGGCAGTGTTTTAGGAGAATACGCTGATGGACATGGCTCATTGGAATCCGCTAGAAGAAATCCGCATTTATCAATATTTGCTGTCGACAATACACGCCCATTGTGTACACGTCCAGTGTACATATGAAACCTCCCAATAAAGATATTTTCACGTTTCTGAGCTCTAATGGGTATAAATCATGTTATCTGTGGCTTATTATTATTGTTACCATCAGAGAAATACAGTCTTTTCCTGTTCCTGAAAAGTTAGCTTTTGGAGATATTGATATTTAATTATTGTCCAGCCCTAAGAGCAGCCAGACATTATTGCATCATTAAAGCCACAGTCATGTAGCTGGTATAATGTAGTTGATAACACTTCACTACACTGCTCTCCATGTGGCAGACTTGGGTTTGTCTCCTGATCCAGGCAACATCACTATTCTGCACCAGCAAAAATCCAGGGGCATGACTCTTAACTCTGTATTCCCCTACATGTGTAATGTGATTAATATTTTAAGTCATAAATAGATCACAATGTAGCTGTGTCCTTCAAGGCCTTGTTAACACACTAAGAACTCAAACTAACTTTGCGGAATCTGAAAATCTAGAGACCAGAGTTTAGCTCCAAAGCTTACTCTAATTTACAGCCAGGGTCACTGGCTTGTGTACACAGCACTGTCTGGAAATTTCAGTGTTGACAAAACAGCATACATTTCAACGCGTGGTGATTAGTTCTAGTAAGGGTGTTGAGATAATGATGCAAATGGCCCTGAAAATGGCCTGATCTACACAATTGTCCATGTACAAAAGCTTTCAAGCTTCCGAATTTCTACAATGTCATGCTGCTTATTCTGTGGCATAGACCACTGCTGTAGTCTGTATCATGGTCACTTCTCTATGGGTAAAATTAATGGTGCAGCAGGTAGTGTCGCAGTCACACAGCTCCAGGGACCTGGAGGTTGTGGTTTTGATTTCCGCTCCAGTTGACTGTCTGTGAGGAGTTGATGTGTTCTCCCCGTGTCTGCGAGGGTTGAATGAATGTGTGAGTGTGTGTGTGTTGCCCTGTGAAGGACTGGCCTCCAGGGTGTATTCCCACCTTGCGCCCAATGATTCCAGGTAGGTTCTGGACCCACCGCGACCCTGAACTGGATAAGCGGTTACAGATAATGAATGAATATCAACAACTGCTGTAACTATAGTGAAATACATAGCTCTACAGTTACAGACTGTAGTCCTTTAGATGCTCTGCATAATTTACTAACCCCCTTTATCTCTGAATTTACATCTACAAAGTGGACCAATAAGGTATATGTCTCATAGACACACCACCACCATGCCAAAGTTACTTTGTGGGGTTCCTGACCATTGGAAAACAGGGTAAAAAGGGACTATAAACTGTGCAGAGCAATAGACTACAGTCTGTTATTGGCTAATGGACAATGAGTGTAGTAACAAGGAGGTTATTTTAATGTTCTGGCTGAACATGTGCATATATGCATATGCATTGTGTCTTTATGGAGTCTCATAGACATTATTTTCATAGAAAGTGTCTAAGAAATCTGCTTTTCCTAATGTAATAGGGGCCAGATTCCAACTGCAGGGGTTTATACTGATGACCTCCCCTCTTGTGGTTTATGAATATGAATGAAGGTTGATAAACAACTGAGTCAGCTGGAAAAGACCTGGCCTTGTTTACAACTGTAAACAAGCCCCTCCTTAGTTTCATTTTGTTATCACAGGAGGCAGCAATAAAGATGTAGGTATATAAGGGTGTAACTTCTGATTCATTCTTGGTTGCTTTGGCAATAAAACACTTGATTTCTGATCTTTATCAAGTTGCCAACTTTAAATTTGCCATATATAATTGAAGTTACAGGCCCTATAATTGTTAGATTACAGGTTTTATCCTTGGTGATGTCCCTAGTGGTCCCTCTCCTCTTATTCCTCAGCTATGTGCGATCCAGTACAGACATCTCTTAGCTAACATAAGACATCTAGCCTGTAAGTGTCCTCCTCCAAGCATGCTGAGGTACAAAAATGTGTTGTGTGAGTGGTAGCAAGAATAAATGCAGTGTCTGGGTTCACCCTACCTCAAAATTGGCAAGAAATTTGGGTTTTCATTTAAAGGTTGTATAGTTACACTCAAACGACAGTTGTCTCACACAGGTACAGTGTAAAAAATTTAAGATGGACACTCAGCAATACTGTCTTTTATTAGAGCACAGCACTGAAAATTTCTGGAAGATAGTAACATCAAGCTGACAAGGAACAGATGCTAACCATGTCGGTCTGTACACAATCAGGAGAGACTTTTTGGGTGCGGACTTCTACGCTTACAACACAAACAATGTGATGGACATGGGAACAAGTGAGTATTTTATTGTTTGACAAAGGAACTATAAGCAAAAAAACATATCTTTATTGTGTATCACTGTCTGGACCACACATTGTTCCCTGAAGCAACTGAAAAAAATCTGTGTCTGTCACACTAATCCCCACATTTCCTTTCACATGTGTTACATCCAAAGTATGCAGGCACCACCCTACCCACCCCCCCCACCCCCCACCAACACACACACACACACACACACACACTTTTCTTAGTTGCACAATCTATTTTGCACCTACAACTTGCATTATCTTCTTAGAAGAGCATTCCCAAACCAATGAGGTGTTCTGTAGCAATCGTACATAGTCAAATTTTGGAATTCCCAAGGCCAGGCATTGGCTGGAGGGGTATACATACCTCAGGATAGGGCTATGGATCAGTGGAGTGTGATCCAACACCTTTGAATGATTTGTAGTAGATTTTGTGATCCATATCTTGTTATACTACTTCAGCTCCTAACCTCACTAATTATGGCTGAATACCAACAATGCCTCACAAAAATGTTCCACATACATAGAGCTATAAAAGACAGCCATTCATAAAGAGTGGACTAAGTTCATATTTGGAACACTAAAACTTTATATTATGTAGGACATAGCTCATAAGACGTTTAGGGCTTTCCATCAATTAAAAAAAAAAATTCATGTCACAATTGGCTGTGATTAATCACATCATCTCCTCTTAAGACTTAAGTTGTTAAGAACTGATGTTTAAATATAAAATAAAAGAAGTAATGTTATATCAACAGCAGATTTATATTCATATCAATGGTGCTACTTCATTTAAAAAGTGGAATCGCATTCATAACCACAATAACAAGTTCAAATGCTAGTACATTGTTGTAGTTTGGGGAGGGAGATAAAAACAATTTGTAGTGGAATATGCATGGAGAGGTCTTTATTGCAATATCTCAAAACACTTTTGATGAATTTGAATTTGAATCTATTAATTTGCTGAGCAAAAGTTTCAGGAAGATATTAGTTGTGACACTTAATACATATTTAATACATATTACCTGCATTGATGCATTAATATTGAAAACAATAAAGGGGTTTCATATATTTCACCAGATGTTAAACCATTAGATGGCATTCAGCCCAGACTTCATTAGGTTAGGTACTGATGTTGGATGACTCTTGTTGGATCACAAAGCTATTGGATAGAGCTCCATTATAACAGAAAACACTTACGTTTTTTTTTCCAGTACATGCACATTGATGAATTCTTCAGAAGGAACGACTGCAGCTGTTTGGCTTTATAGTGGACCTCCACAAGGAAATGAC
This sequence comes from Hoplias malabaricus, assembly GCF_029633855.1. Taxonomy (NCBI): domain Eukaryota; kingdom Metazoa; phylum Chordata; class Actinopteri; order Characiformes; family Erythrinidae; genus Hoplias; species Hoplias malabaricus. Next base: position 18,238,368 of record NC_089815.1, on the reverse strand, counting down.
TGGGAGGACCTGGGTTTTGCTTGCTGTGACTCACCCCTCTGTTTTATTGCTGCCTACTGTCCCCTGTTTACAGCTCAATCAGCTGCATATCTCTGTTGTCCTGGTATACGAGAGAATGTCCAACTCGTCGGTGTGCCACATTCATATTATGGCTTGGCCCTTAGGGATCTGTAAGGTCAGATTGGATCACGGTTTGGCTGAGTTCCAATAGGGCCATTTTGTTCTTTGGTTACTGATGTATCAGCACGATCAAAGAGGCCATGACGTACCTGGCCTGAGTTAAAGGAGCTATGTCTTTCTGCCAACAATGAAGCAACAAACACTATTTATGGAAAAATTATTATTTATTATTTTTTACTGATTATGACCAACATGAGAATTGAATTGATTTAATTTAAATTGCTGAAGGAATTATATTATGCTACACAGTGCAGGTCCTCATATGGGGCGACATGTCTAAATAGTAAATAATACTAAATAGCAGACCATAATGTTTTAAGCCCAGTACAGAGGGAAATTTCATTAACCTATATTAAGGTAACACTAGGGGAGATTTGCTATATTTGCTCCTGGGCTCACCCTACATTTGCAGAATGTTCTTGATTTACAAAGCGCTGTAATGCAATCAAGGGGGAGGGGGAAGGAGGGTTACGGAGTGGGGGAATGGTTTCCTACCCTCCTCCTAAATATACATAGCGTCGTTTCTGAAGTGCTTAGCCCAGAGTAGCAAAATCAGAGGCTCTGTTCTCCCTATTACAGGCCAATGAAGCATTACAACGATTTTGAAACTGTAGTTCGAATGTAAAAATACTACCTAGTGCCTCATAAAATCAACAGTATCAAAATCTTAGTTTGTTTTTATTTGTTTTTATTTTTATTTAACTACCAACACTGCATAAACCTATCTCTGTAACAAATTGTCTGCCAGATGCCCCAATACATTGTAAGGTTATAACATTTCATATATATAGTCATTTTATATTTTCCAGAGAACCCTATTCTGCCTCCTCCGACTCTAAAAGTTAGACCATTTGTAGGTCTTAAAAATCTCAAGTATATACAGCACAGAATATACAGGGGAATCCCCAGCAGCTCCTCTGAGACAGGAGGCTAATCAGCTTCCAAAACATAACGTACTGTCTGGGTTAACACAGGATTTAATCAAAAGATTAATTCAGACCACTTAAAATTCCCATAGAGGCCTGTAAAGAAGTGTTGCCCCAGTACCTCAACCCTGACACAGTGAGGCTGAGTCTGTCTGCTAGCTTTCATTTCACCCCAAAAGCCCTGAGAGAATGACTGTGTTTCCTTTGGCATACGCTAGCACCTGGTACTGCATGAGTAAGCCTAGCTGTGGGCTCCCAACAGATCTAATTAATACAGGTTTTTCATCTCTCACAAAAATGTATAATAATAATAAAAATTGCTAATTGCTTTTTCATCAATGGAAGAAAACTTGGGCTTGGGTCAGTTTTTGTTAGACATCAGGGCTCAGATGCTGGACCTGTGTCTTTTGAACTTCGATGTTGGGTTACTGAATGTACTACTTGGTGTATAAGTTGTATTTAAAATAAATTAATTAATTAATGAGTAAAACATATTGCAAAGTGTTGGTTTTTCTGCTTCAGAGCAAAAATTTGATCATTTGTCCTATGTAAAATTATTCTGATTTTTTTTTATTTATTTTTAACTAGCTCCATTTTGAGTGACGACTTGAATGGAAGTCATTACTAGCAAAGAGGACTTAGGGTATTAAGCTTGTGATTTAAAGACTCAGGATGTTGAGTAGAAAAAAGAAGCCTTCATGAGCCAAAGTCAGACTCAATAAACCTGCTGATGAACCCAATAAAACTGAGTGCGGAGCCAAAGTCAGGCTGGAGCTGTTAGCTGCTAATTGCTACACTCTTTTTTTTCATCCATTCATGGTATCAAACCCGGCTGTTGGACGCTGCAGAGGTTAAACTAATTAAAGCACTGGCACACTTTTCCGCCTCCATTCCCAGGGTGTGTGTATGTGTGTGTGTTTCATTTTTCTCCTTCGTCTCTGCTTAGTGCCAGGAACAGCTGGCAAGAGATGGGCTTTCTGTATTTTCCCACTATAGTAGGGACTGGTGTCCTCTGTTTGGAAGGATTATAAGGGCAGGATTCATGTGATTTTCCTCATCTCTTTGGCTCCAGTTCCACACTGAAGCCCCTCTGGGCTAAAAGTAAGCTACATTCCCAGACTTCACAGAAGTCTCTGGAATCACCTGGTGTCCAGGTTCCTTTAAACAGCACCAGGATGCCCACAGGACTCTCAAGACCTATGCTTTTCGCTAAAATAATGTTATTTTCTTTTAATGCACTGCATATTTGTCCCAAAAAGGGCAAAATCATAGTGCGACATATACTGACAGCAATACAGCTAGCCTTCAAAACGGTTAGTGTTGCTAGTGTTTTGAGCATTCCAAGCGCTGATAGCTCTTACTAGCAGGGGTGCCAATTCTTGTCAGTTAGACCTGGTTTAAATCCAAAACTGGCCTTGAAATCCAGATCTTGGATTCATGTCCCAGGCAGGGATTTTAAAATAGCCACAGAATTTGACACTATACAATGAACGATTACTGGATTAGGAACTTCTACCTGGTATCTACACTCATTATCCATTTTATCAGCCCCACTGACCATACAGGAGCACTTTGTAGTTCTGCAATTACAGGTGTGTTTCTCTGCATACTTTCTTATCCCCATTTCACCTCGCACTTCAGCAGTCAGGACCCCCACTGGACCACCTGAGGGCACGTATGATTTGGAGTTGCAGTGACACGGACGTAGTGGTGATGTGTTTATGTGTGATACACTAGTATGACTGGATCAGACACAGCAGTGCTGCTCAAGTTTTCAAACATTGTGTCCACTCAGGACATTTAGAGGATTGATTTTGGATGACAGAGTCAACTTCAACCCATCACCGAGGCACTGGACTATCCACTTCTCCAGGGAGCGCAGTTCCACCATTATACCACCACGTGCTGGGGGTTATATACTCAACTAGCCAACCATAGGCATTGGACATGGAGGTTATACTTTGCTATGCTATAATATTTCTGGCATATCTGGTATATCTAGTAATGCTAATAATGTGTTAGACATAATTGTAAAACATGTTAATTATCCTCACTAGTTGGTGTTGTGCACCAAAAAAACAAAAAAACAGACCTCTACATTACTAGTGAAGTTTCCATCCCAGTTACTGTCATCTCAATGTTAAATTCATGAGTCTGTAAATCTGAGACCAGCTCTGTTTATAGACACCTGGGGCTTGCTAGTAATATAAAGCCTGTTGAGACACATTCTTCCTGGAGACAGAGATTCATTTGACCTGCAAGGGTCAAGAGATGAATATGACTTCTATATGCATCCATTTTCACCTCCGCTGCCCTCTATGCCAACAGCAGCAGCACAATCTCTCCTCTGTGGCTTCTCTGTGCCTGCGCAGACTGACAGTCTCTCTTTTTTGAAATATGTTTTAAATAATTCCACAATATATTCAGAACGGGTGGATGATTTTCTTCCTGTGTCTGAGGTCCAAGCTCAACACTCCTATGAAATCACAGCTAAGGAAAAGGGCAGCGTGTAAAGCGAGATGCAGTACTGTGAGGGGAAACTTTGGTAAACATGACACAAGCCCCTGGAAATACAGTCAAAAAGGTGAGGACAGAGAGACAGAGAGAGGGAGAGAGAGACAGAGAGAGGGAGAGAGAGAGAGAGAGAGAGAGAGAGAGAGAGAGAGAGAGAAGGATGAAGAAAGGAAAAGGAAAGGGCCTGGCAAACAACAAAGTGGCCATATTTTAATACAAGTGACTTTTCTGATTATGCCTGTCGCATGACTTTATTTCCTTAGGGCCGAGCGTAGTGTCACAGCCTGGACTTGAATCAAGCATTTGATGTCTTCACCCACACCCACCCAGTGCTCCAACAGTGTATCCTTTTAAAGTCCCATTTGCAGGGAAAAAAAGATCTTGCAAGCAAGGTCCTGCCTGCCAGCAATGGTTCATAAGTAACCGTGACATGAAAAATGAAAAGGAAAACAACCTTGGCTAAGCAACATCTTCCAACCAGGCAGCTGCTGGAGAGTGGACAGAAATAGTGCTCCTTCGATTCATGACAATACATTAAATAGGAATAATGATGGTCCTCAGTGGCCCTTAGCAGGCTGAATAGCACTGACCAGGTCCGTACCCTACTTTTACATTTGACATCTTAATCTATTTGTGCATTTGTATTCCCATTCTCATTTCACATGTACACAGGGGCCAGATTCACTATCACCGGATCACTATCAAATCTTTAAGAAGATTAAAAGTAGGGATTGTAATTTAAGTACTATTAGTTTCTATGTAAGGAAAAAAATGGCAAACTAGAATATGATATTTTTTCCTGTTGGTTATTTTCTTCACCCTCACTTCTAGTCCTTGTTTACTTACCTTTTAGAAAAATCTTAAGAAAATATGTAAGACTACTGTAAGACCATAATTGAGAACCTCTTAAGATTTTTTTGGAGAATAGCATTTAAGTACATTTTTATAAACTTCTTACTGCTTATCTTAAGATCCTTTGTAAGCTATTTTTATGAATTCCAAAAGAGAAAGCAGTCATTTTAAAATCTACATTTAATATGTAAATATATTTAAATGGAAATGACTGGGTAAAAAGAGATTTTAAGTGTGTGACCTTAACAGCATTAATAGGTGATCATTCTGAAACTGACACAGTGGTAATTTTAGATTTGAAACGTTAGGGTTAGGTTTAGGGTTATGGTTTAGGGTAGTGGCAAGTTTAAGGCTGATTTTCCACACTGGGTATGCATCAGAAAGGGCAAATATATGGAAAATTGTGGGGGTTTTTTTATTCGCATTTTGGTACTGAACTTTGTGGTTGAAAATGTGTAAAACCATGATTCTGCCCTGCCCAGAACTGGAGTAGATGTGTTATCTCTTGACCTGTCTGATTTGCACATACACTATCCATCAGCTTTGTACAGCAGCAATTGGCTTATCTCCACCAATCAGTACTGAAGCAATTTGAATTGAATCTTCAAAGCCACTAAGTAATGGGACAAAACAAGTTTGAGGAATAATGCTGGTGCCAGTTGAAGGTGCCCTGAATGAAATTTGCTTGGCAGTGATTTGAAGTGTGCTTACTTTAGTCCTGGCAATCACTGGTTGAATTTTTAGCATTTAACTGTTTGTGCACAGTTTTATCAAAAGATTCCAGGAATCTATGGAAATCTGGGATATATGTAATGGAAAAGAGCGGAATCCTAAAACCCAGTGCAATTGGGCAGGAGAACACTTGTATAAAGAAGGATGACCACCAAAAACTCTTTTTTTTCAGAGCTGGATGAACCTTCAAACTCCAAATGATGATGGACATGATGGCAAAAAGTGCCCCTGTCCCAGCTTATTTGAAACACATTGCAGGTGGAGCTTTCCTAAAATCAGCAGGCCAACAAACAAGGCTGCACTAAACCAGAACATCTGAAAAAATAGGTTCGCTACTGTTCACTGCCAGGAATTCTTCCAGTTGCCGATTGAGATGGAGACCGTTCCATTCACCCAACTGCAGTGGGGACACAAAGGCCTCTCAGGCTTAGTATTATTCCCACACACAAACCTTTTTTTTTCACTCTACCTTCCCTCTGCTTTCTCTCTCTTCTCTGAATCCATGTGCCTGTGTCTTCCCTCAGCTGTTCCAGTCTGCCGGGATTGATACAATATTTTCCAACCTCAATTAGCTGAGGGCCCGTTGACTAATTCTGACTGTTTTTGCACCTGAGCAGTCGGGAGCGGGGGCTGGAAAAAGTGAGCGGGGGCTCGGGCAGGGTGTTTGGGAAAAGCCGCTGTGTTGACAGACCGTGGGGGCTACCCAGAGGACAAGGTGGGCAGCCCCTTCGCAAGCACAGCTGCCCATATGTTAACATAACACATGAAAGCAATAGAAAGAGGACAACAGTCGTATGCATGATTTGGCATACTCCAGGTCAGATTACTCATTTGACTGATTTTCTATTCATTTGCTGAGTTTTGCAAATGGAAGAAAGTGTAAACAATGAACTAACACCATGTGAAATTTTTGGACACTTTGCCATTCAATGTTATTTCTAATATGAAGGGTATTAACGGAGACTTGCTGTCCCTTTTCTGCAGTAACAATCTATGCTATTCTGGGAAGGGTTTACGTTATTGTTGGAACATGGCTGTGAGGATTTGATGACATTCGACCACGCAAGCATCAGTGAGGCCAGGTATAGAGGATGATTAGCTAGGGATCATTAGCTTCAGTTCAATTCACTCCAAAGATATGAATTGCCAATGCTTGGCACTTATGGTGACATTAAGGTTATGTGTAGCTGCTCCAGAGAATTCTACTCCACTTCATGCTTTTTCAGCTTCTGCTTCTGAAAGTCCATGACGAATGCACTTTCAAGTAGCTGAATTCATGAATCAGAAAGTGCAGCAAATGTTTTGACATATAGTGTATGAAGGGCTTCATTATGATACCATATGTTTTATGTTATATTTACTTTTATTTGGGGTATGCAATAAATAACAATCAAATGCCCCCAGACAGATGAAGCTCTGTGTTTGAGGTGTTCATGTTCGGCCACACTATGACGTAGATCAGGTTGATTTATGGCAACTCCATCTTGATTGACTACCCTTCCATCCTCTCAGCTGCCGACAGTAAAGCTGTCAATGAAATGTTATGCTAAGAAATATTCCAGAGTGTTGTTCTTCCAAATGCACCAACAAGGGCCATAAAAGCATTACGCACAATGTCTTATATCATGGTGAATGAGACCCTCGCTACTCAAGAGGCACTTTTGAAATTCGGGAGCAGGAAATGAGAGGACGGTAGGTAAATGTAAAAGCAAATTGCATCGGAGGACTGCACTATTTCACCTCACTGTGCTAAGCAGTGGCTTGTAAGCAGACCTGACAGAGCTCTGGAAACTAGAAACCAACAAAGAAGACAGTTAAAACGAATGGTGTTTGGTCAAGGACACTAATATCTAATCTGTCACAATCCAACACTGCTTGGGTTCAAGTACCAATTGGCTTGAACCACCATCGATCAAGATGCATGGAAGATTCTAAAAAAGGCATCTAGGCTTTTTTTCTGTCTTGGCACCTAACTGGTGGAACCTACCTCCCCCAGGGGTCTGAAATGTCACTGATTGAAGAACCATCACTTTCGAGAATACTTAAATCATCACTTATTTTAGACTTTAAAAGCTTACAATCGTACTTATGGATTGCTTTATTTGACATTCAGGCAAAATGTAGTATGTGAGCATTATTTTTCTACGTATCTATATTGACATTTGTATTCTAGCCTATATAAACTAGCTATAAATATTTTTCTGAGTAAACGAAGAAGCACTTTTGTATGTTGTTCTGCCTAAGATTGTCTGCAAAATGCTGTAACCGTGAATTTAAATTCATGAACATGGATTGAAAAACATATCCAATATGTTTGCATACTACAGAATGAGCATCTTTTTGGTACAATACAAAACCATTGCTGTTAAAAGCACTTTAGGGTTTCCTTTAATGCTAGAACCTTGTAATATTTCAAATTACATGTTTCTTTTATTGTTCACTGTTTTGTATAACTGCATCATTTCTGACAAAAATGAAACCCTGTGCATGCATAAAATCAGAACAGCTGTGCAGTTTGTGTACCAACTGGTCAGGAAATGATGATTCACACTAGTCTCTATGGACTCTCCGTAGTAGACAAACAAACATACACACACACACACACACACACACACACACAGTAGCATCAAATATGCCAAGTCTGACCCTAGACAGACAGACAGACAGAGCCGCTGCTGTCACATGGGTTCTAAAGATCCGTGATTTGTTTGAAGCATGGATGCCCCTTGATGACAGGGACATTTGAGTGATTTTCCCGGTGGACTCCTTGGAAAACAAACATGCCGCTTGCTTGCACCTGCTATTTCAAGAGAGTCCAAGTTCCCGGGCAGAGACTTGCGGTCACCACAACAAATCAAGCCTGCTGCTGAGTCTGAACCACTAACAGGCACATTATGCCTAAGACGACCCCTACTTTCAGAGTCTTCAAGAGCCTACCTCGCCATGGTTACCTTCTCTAACACATGCCACCACTCCAAGCTAAATTCTGATGGCCCAAGTGAGGGCAGAGGAATCCTGAGCAATAAATCAGCCATTAAAAGAAGTGAAAGATAAGACTGCGCACTCATGGCAGTAAAAGTGAAAAGTACAATATAACGAGCTCCCCACCCTTCCCAGGCACACATTAGAAAGGGTAACATATCTGCTGACTACTCACTGTCAGGATAGTTCTTGCGCCGGGTGCCATCAACCTTGCCCGTCTTGTCAATGCAGAGGAAGAACTTGTTGGCGGAATACAGGCGCCTCAGCCGCACGTCGCCCTCTAGGTGGTTGTAGCTGCGCGTGTGCCGCTCCAGAGTCCATGAACAGTTGGTGCTCCGCGCCAGTATGCGGAAGGGGTCATGCCCCAGTCCGGTCGGGCAACCTCCAAGAGCGGCGCTGGCCAGAAAGAGCAGGGAGAGGTACGCCAAGCCGAGTGACAGGGATCGAGGTGAAAGGGGTAGCCTGAGCTGGGCCGAGCCAATGGAGGTGAGGTCGGCTGAGGTCCATTGGCACATGATGGGTCAGACTCCCGAGGTGCACCTTGCGCAAGCATTCGGCATGATTTTGCACTCTGTTCGCTGCCTCTCGACACGCTGGCTGCTTCCAGCAGGAACCATTCAGAAAGGTCAGTAAGAACCTTTCAAAGCTTTCACTCCTAAATGATGCCGGTCACTCCTCGAGGTACTTGAAGGATTTCGGCTGCGCTGAGGTACCTTGTGGTCCTTTTTCTTTGCTGAGGCCAACACTTGCGCTTCACAGAATTGATGTGGCACTTTGTAATCCCATCTCCAAAGAAGGTTCCAGCTCTTCTCGGGTTTCTCCGGCGCACTCAGGTTGCTTGACTAAACTTCATTCAGCTGTGCAAGAACTGTCCTGTCTGATGGCTACACCTTGCAGACGCTCCCTCTGCTCCCAGTCAGGGGCAGAGCAAGGTGAAACGTGAGGCTGCCTGACCCGTGTCTGTGAATGAGCTGAGTGAATTGTGTGTGTGTGTGTGTGTGGTGTGTGTGTCTCAAAGAGAAAGGGAGTGAGAGTACATAGTGTGTGTGTGTGTGAGAGAGAGAGAGAGAGAGAGAGTGAGAGAGAGAGAGAGAGAGAGAGAGAGAGAACCAGCTGTATATGTGACCGAAAAGGCAGTAAAGCTGTAAATGGGTGTCCACTCTTTCTCTCACACTGCTTGCTCTTTGGTGGGGTGGCTCACTCTTCCCTTGCATTATATCCTGGGCAGGGCTTGTATCTGGGGGACTAATGTGGATGGGTGGGGCCAGGGTTATTCATAATCACTTCAGTTGAATGACTCTCTTAATATTGTCTCACCTTTTTCTTTCATGCACCGTCCATCCCCAGAGTATCTGGTGGTTTTGTGCAAAAGCAAAGCAACTTACAGAACTGTTCTGTTGTCACGCCATGGGTTTGAATAGGCATCGAGTGCCAATTCTTTTTTTTTTTTTTTTTTTTTGTAATGAGACTTTAAACTGCTTTTATCTCCCAGAGATAAAGCCTGACAGAGGACATGACTGACAGTTGCACTGATGACTGCATACAGTTATTCCAGGATTGATGGTCTCTATGCAGACCCCATATACATATTTAGACCCATAGCAGGCTGACACAGATACACCGCCATGTCATAGGTTTATTTTCATTAACTTAAAGTCAATTCTTATGTAATTATGTAATTACTAAGATCCTATAAAGATGCAACCGCCACCTCACAACTGACACATTTTAAGTTATTTATTAAATTGTAAAGCATTTAAAAAATGTGGAAGAAAATGTTGATAAACAATTCCTAATTACATGGATTGTTGTTTGTTTGTGTGCTTGCTTGTTTACTTTGAATTACAACAGGAAAATCAGAGAAGGAAAACATGGTCAGCATAATATAGATTTAACAGCCAAGTGCTTTGGGACAGCTGCTCATCCAACATTTATTGTAAAATAAAGGGTATTCATGTGTAAGACCTAATATGCAGGTTGCCCCCTGAGAAGGCTTTTCATTGGAAGTTGGAATATTTCTGTAAGGATTTGGTTGCCTTTATTCATGAGAGGATTATTGAGGTCAGGCAGTGATTTTTGGATGATCTGGATCTCAAAACCAGCACAATTCCAACTCACCCCATACGTATTGATCTTGATACTTGTATGCTTTATACCCCTCTAGCCCACACATGACATTGAGCACAGTGTCCTTAGGCTTATTGGCTGCTGCTTTTTATGTGCTTCTGTGAAGGTTTATGAAGTTTGTATATATTTTTCTTCGTTTTTTTCAACTAAATAAACTTGCTACATTTCCATGATGCATCGTTCACAACTCCATAAACGTGATATGGCCTTTCTGTATTGTGTCTATCAACTCATTTATTTTGTATTTTCATGTTTGTACTTGCTGAGGTTTGTGTAGATTATAGATAACACCGCAGTCATTCATGGGATGCTTTCTTTTCCTATTTGAGCAGGACCACTAATTACTGGGCCCCCTAATGTCAGCTGGTTTATTGATTGCCAACTCCATTGGCAAAAACAGTTATATAAAGTCATTGAGTAAACAACAACAAAAATGTTTGAGAAAGGGATTAATATTGTATATATATATATATATATATATATATATATATATATATATATATATAATATATCTTTAGAATGCTGTTAACATGCAGAAAATCTTTAGGTGGGTATATTGTTTATGATAATTTATTGCTATAACTATAATTATTATAGTATAAATGCATTATTACATAATATCTAAAATAGGTAATGACAGTATTTTATGATTACGCTATTCCCATAAGAACTCCTTCTGGCATACACCTCAAAGTACTGTAATCTACATTGTTATGATTGTTATTATTAGATAACAGTAGTATATTTGGTTATTTATTAGAGAATAATATGATGTAACAAGCAAAATATATTAACTATTCATATGAAAATATTAAATGGTGATAAGGAAATATTAAAATGACATCAAACGTTACCTAAATAAATAATGAAACAAACAAACATTTATCTTTAAAATGGTGGTTTTGGAAGAGAAGACAAAAACAATTCTAACACTGAATGCAATTGGATAGAAAGAGGTTTTATTCCAAATTATTTTTGAGCATTTCTATTAATACATTACAGTAAAATATCTAACCAACTATTCAGAAATAGTGTTTCTATAAAACTCTATAAAATTTGAAGAAAATAACTTTATCTAAGAGCACTGGTTCTTAGATAAAGTAGCTTTCTATTGCGCATTTGTCTAACTCAGCCCAGCCTCTTTAGAAGTGTTTATATCCCTTTAAAAGGCTCCTGGTTTCAATGATGTGTGCAGCCCAGAGGCAGAGGGGTGTGCTGGGGGGTCTTCAGAAGTGTGTGTTCACTGCAAAGGGGGGCCACAGTCAGTTCACACTCTCCAGCTAGTTAACAAACATCTCCCAGAAGTGTTAGTGCTCACGCTTGCCTCATTAAAAAAAAATTGTGTAGACAGTGGTCTGGAATCCCTCAATTCAATCACCCCCAACACCAGCTCTGTCTACCTCTATGTGTTGGCTTTTGGGTTTCCTGGTGCTGAGCATCAAAGCCTCTCTTTAGCCTCCTCCACCATATCAGCTCAGGGCATCGTTACGCAAAATCACAGCCCTACACGGCCAATTAAAGCCCACCACTCAGCTCAGGTCCACTCAGCTTGCTGTGTCCACAAAAGGCTTGGCTCCTTGTAAAATTTAATGGAACAGAAAAATGACCACACTCAACACCAACCGAGAACATCTGTGGTATTGTGTGAAAGTCACAGAAAAGACCACCATTCACTTCTTATATTTCTGCTTAAATGAAGTACAAAATCTGTCCACACTTGCCCTTTATATACAGCCTCTGTTCTTTTCGGGAGACTTGCTTTTATCTTTCAAATGAATCTGACATAGTTTCTTCTCCAAATATCAAAACCCAGACGTAGAGTTTGGTTGAAATTTCTGCTTCTCCCAGTCCAAAGTCATCCCGAACCTTCTCTCCCTCTCTGTGTTTTGTGTTCAGTGAACCAGCTATAAACTGGCTTCTGTCTTATCTATCTCCTTTTCTCAGTAACAGCTTTTTGATAGCTCCACATCCTTTCACTCACACTGCTGAGTTGTTGTCTTCTACATGTTCATTTTCTCCTGCTTCAAACAGAAGAAAGTCCTTTTTATCTGATGGGGTAAGTTCTGATGGTCTGCCAGGTCTTGCACATTACAAGGAGTCCCCTCTTTTGTTCAGAAATATATTTTCTAAAAGGAAAACAGGCCCATCTCATACTAAGGTTCTCTAACAACTGTGATTAAACATTCAGGACACAAGTAATTACATGATTAATTTTTTTTTCAATTAAAATCTTATTTGTATTGTAATTTTTGTTTAAAGAATCTGTACTATTATCTGTATCTGTAACGGACATCACTAATATATATTAAGTGGAACTGTAAAAACTTGTACTTAATGCCCATTTTGACTGAACATCAAACAGATAAAGGCTGGTCTCTTAATTTTTCAGTGCTGTATGAAGTTATGAAAGTGGGAAATAATCTGCCAGGAACGTTATCTTGAAATCGATTTCAGAAAATGAAGAATATGAATTAGTTCTCAGGACAGATGAGTGATTACAGACCACCCATGTAATTGTTCCAGGATGTGTCTTCTCACAGAGTAATGGAAATTGTCATCAGGGTCCTTAGAAGTGAAGAGGACTTTTGGGAAGTCTGTTTATTTTAAACAGGTCGAAATATGTTTAGGAGTAAACACTAATCGAGAAAATAGAAAAAAAAGGTATAGCTTTGTGAGTGGCATGATTTCAGTGGCCCCAGCCTTTTTAATGTTTTTTTCTTGAGTGTGATCTTATGCCCCTCCAGCGAGGCCCAACCACCCCGGAAGTCCTGTTGCCCCATTCCGTTCCTTTGGAAATTGATGGTAATTAAAATCATTCAGGGGCACTGTAAGATGTTTCACTTTAAAGCCTGGGTCTGCCCTTGGGGTCAAGAACAAAGCTCAGTCCTCCATCTGAATGTCAGATGTGACTACAGATATTCCCACATCCATTCCCACAGCATGCGGATGTTGGTCACTGCTCTTAATATGACTGTGTTCACGAGAGCACTTTCTTTCATTCTGAAAATTACTGTACTTCATGTATGACCACATTGTCAGTGCAGTGACCAATGCTCTTTTGTTATATATAAGATGCTCTGTCTCCTATTGAATTGTGTGGATTTCTGTGGATGATTGGTTCAGTGGGAAGCCATAACTATTTGTTGTGCTCACAGTGTTTCATATGGAACATCAGCAAAACAAACAAATAAACAAAGATACTAATTTTGCAGGAGTGTGCTTTTCTAAACGAGTGAATATGCAAGTGATCTCTGTCCTGATTGGCTGTCCTGTTTCGTACCTTATTCATTGTATCTCACATTGACTACAGAGGGTATGGACAGTGCTAAACAGAATTAGTTTTGATAAGAAACGATATATAAATGTGTTTCTTTTCGTGACACAACAAAATTAATGAATGCAAACTAAAAAGCTTCTTATTTTTTTTACTTTTCAGGAGAAGAATAATTTTGGTGGTAAAAATGGCTCTTTTGGTTAAAAAAATATCTATTCAATGAATACATTTAATAAGTGATACAAAACACAAATGTACCAGGCCAGTATTAACAACAGCTTCTATTCTTCCTAGCAAGAAACCAGCCTGTAAAGACTCAATGCTGGCCGCCTTGGTCCTGCTCCCACGTCAGACGCAATGTCTGGACACCCCACAAGGTTAGAAAAGCTCCACAGCCGGGAAGGATGTTCACAAGCGAAAGGAACCTAATCTTTCCCAGCATGGCTCCGAGCGGCTCTGGAAGTGTATGAATGGAGATAATATCTCAGTAATGAGGCCTGTTTTGTACCATCGAAGTCCTCAAAAAGAGCCTGAAACCCGACCTCCCTCTTAGTACTGACAATATCCCCCTAATAGCTTCCATTATTAATTGTTTTCTCTCCTCTGCTAACTCATTCTCTCATTCGCAGTGCCCATGGCTCTCTCTCTCTCTCTCTCTCTCTCTCTCTCTCTCTCTCTCTTCCTTTTGCTCTATGCCTCCCAGAGCTTCTTGTTTTTTGCTAATTTGGCTATATTCACTTCAAGCATTTTCTCCTTTTAATTATTTTATCCGTTTATTTAACTGCTAATTTTTCATCATTCTTTACAATGTTTTATGTTTTTTTTTGTCCACTGTAATATGTACTTTTCATCAGTGCTCCTTTTAAAGGGACAGTAGATAGTATAGTTTAATCTTAAAATGACAGCTTCAGAATCAGCACTACATAAACTACACTGTGTAACATTGGGAGGAGAAAACTTCCCACGGGACACTGGACTAATTCTGCAAAGATGTTATTGCATTTCACCATGAAAGTTTTAAAGGAGTTATGTACTTAAAATGGATTATTATATCTAGATCTCTCTAACTCTCTTTTCCACTACACCTGAAATTATGCAACAGTTTCCAGGGCCATTATGTCCATCATCAAAGCTTGCTGTCTGCTTCCTCCAGCGCAGGTGGCCAGACAAGCAGCCTGTATATAAACTTCCGTTTCTAATTCAGGATCTGACTGCCTTGGCCGCTCAACTAGGACAAGGCCATTTGCATTTCCTGCTGTGTGACAGTTGTCCATTGTGTGTCATATCAATGATAAGTGGCCAGTCTGTCCAATCAGCTGCCCACTTCTGAGAGTCTTCATCCTCACAAGATGGAGCAGAGAGATTTCAGAGTGATACGCCAGACTGATATGAGTTTTTGAAGAAAAGAACAGAGGACAGTGGATCTGATAGGTGCTAGATCTGTAATTCAGCATATCTCTCATACAAACACCTGAGATCTTTCCACTGATACCCGGCCATGCTGCCCTTAGATTTGTATCTTGTATTTTGATGTGTGTTTTGTGCAGTGTGTGAAAGCAAAAAAATATCATTCATTTATTATCTGTAACCGCTTATCCAGTTCAGGGTCACGGTGGGTCTGGAGCCTACACAGAATCATTGGGTGCAAGGTACCGTTCACAGGGTAGCAAACATCTTATTGAGAAAAAAAAAAAAAAAAAACATATACACACACACACACACACACACACACACACACACACCTAACAACTTAACAACTAAGGTTACTCATTACCCATCCCCTACATCTGTACTCAAAGCATCCACTGCATCATTAGAGCTCATCAAGTAGGCACCTCCTCTTATCAGTGTTTTTCTGTATTAAACCTAAGACTCCTCCAGAAGACTCAGACCCACTCTGGGCTAGCTTAACCACACTATCAGAGTCTTACATATGTAGATCCACACTGGCCTCCCTGGTGACAGGCAAGCCCCACTGGCACCGTTAACGCATGCTCAGTGCCACCAGTTCAATATGGACTTTACCCACTATATCGACTCTCTGCACTATCAACAACTGTAAATCCACACTGGCTTCCTTGGTGACTAAGGTTGAGCCAAGTCCCACTGGCACCGTTAAAGCATTCTCAGTTCCATATTAGCTTTATTTTGTACACCACCAACAAACACAATATGCATGACAACAGTTCACTCATCTGCCCTGTCCTTCATGTACAACACCAAACACCTCTGCCATTCCACCATCATTTGTTCTACATCAACCGATATTCCATTTAAAACTAGTGCTTAATGTTTACATTTTTTTTGTTTGTTTGTTTTAAGGCATACTTTGTAGAAATGCTTTACCTTTGTGTTCTTCTTGTGTCTATGTAGGTTTCTTCCAGCTGCTCCAGTTTACTTCTTCAGTCCATAAACACATGCTGGTAGGTGGATAGGTTGTGTGAATTCTTCCACAAGTGTGAGTGTGATAAACTAGCACACTGTTCCCGCATAGACTCACTGGACCCACCACATCCATGATCAGGATGAAGCACTTACAGAAGACGAACAGTTCCTCAGTCCGACTACACACTTATATTGTTTATGTATTCCAGGTTCCAAAGAAATTCAGTGATCTATGCATGGTTCTGTCATTGGGAGACTGCAGGTTCAATCCCCAGTGAAGCGTCAGTCAACTGAGGTCAGCAGTCCAGGAGAACCAAACTGGCATTGCTCTCTCAGGATGAGTTTGATGGTCCTATGGCTCCCCTTATCACTCAGCACTATGCTAGCATGCACACATATATGCTTTGTTGCATGACCACTGCGTGGTACCTATAATATACTCCAATCTACTGGACTCTACATGCTTTTTTGGTGCCTAGTACCTGGTAATTTTCCACTTCCACAGCTGTCCCCTGAAATGTAGCTGGAGGCATCGTAAAATCACATTAATTATATGAGCTGCCATTGTGAGTTGGAAAAAAACAAACTTGCTCAGCAGCTTGGTGATTTTATAAATCGATTCGGTCCATAGAAAAACATGTATCGCCACGAAAATAATTTTACAGAAGGAAAAACCTTCTTAATTTTAATCAAAGTCGATCTAAAATGATTTTATTCTAAGTGACTTTGGATGCATTTCGGTAGGTCCATTCATCAAGAAATTTACACACAGCCATGTGTTCAAATGATGTAGAAAACTAAATATCAACAAAAAATTGAGATATGTATTTTTCTTAAGACAGCGATAAAATGGCTAGATTTATTCTAAGGTTTTGTTTTTTGGACTGAACATGCCTCGGTTCTCACGGATCAGAGTTTTCCTTGTTGCACACCTGTCTCTTGAGGTTTTCGTCAGCCACTGATCCAATGATCGTTTGAACCTCTTCAACTTACCATGTAAACAATTATCTCTGGCCAGTCGGTGCTCTGGAAGGTTTAAATGTCACATTGAGTACTTACTCGGCTCGCTTTGTACCAAGCGTGAGCAGGGACCAAGTACTCGGTTCCAGGAACCAGGCACCAGATTTAGCTTGGAGAAAAACAAAAGAGCCAAGCTGAGCCGATTTGAGTTGCACAGGATCCATACAGTGGAAAAGCGCCATTAGTGTTCTCCAAGCTTGTTGAGCTTTCCAGTTTTACTAGTTTATTAACAATCTAAAAAGAAGCAGTGGCTGGATTTTCAGGTATTAGAGGAAACATGTTCAGCTTTTACCCTCTCAGATTGGCAGTGCTGTGTGTGATTGTGGAGACCTAGCTAATGTGTTGAATTGGTAGTAACTGAATGGGGAGAAAACTGGGTAAAAAAAAAAAAAAAAATTATGCACTGCAAATAAACAAAAAAGTGCCATTCATCAAATCCTGGTCAGTACATACTTTTGGGAGGGGTCCAGAGGGGCTAATACAGTGTGAGTATGCCAAGCTCCTTTTTCCATTAACCTTTCCCCGAGGGTCACAGATGCCAAAAGCATTTTCTGACACCGGCTTTCGCACAAAGGCCCGTCTGTCCTGCCCAACGTTTTAAAGGCACTGCCCCGTCTGCAAAACAAATAAATAGCTACCATGTAGGTGTGCATGCAGGTCCTGTGATCAAAGTCCATGAGAACGTTGATCCTTGCCTCGGCCCAGCCATTATCACAGGCCTGAATAGCTGTCTTCTCCTCCTTTGTTGATGGTCACTCACCCAGCAATGACTGTCACACCAGTGCTAAGAGGCAGCCGCCAACAAGGGCCAGGAAACATCAAACAGGCCGGTCAGAAAGAGGTGGGGGAGAGTGTGTGTGTGTTGGGAGGGGGCACCCTAGCTTGTGAACCATGGCAGCAAACACTCTCTGATCCCCACCTACGATCTTAGCTACACACACACACACACACTGTGGTGGCCACCATCACTGTCCCTCTTAACAGACTATGGTGGGTTTCTAACACCATACACACTAATGTCACACTAATGGTGCTTTCCTACTGTATGGCACCTACACAACTTGGCTCAGCTCTACTCTGATATTTGCTTTTCCATTGGGCAAATCTGGTACCTGGAACCGGATAGGTTATTAGTTCCTGCTCACACATGGTTCCAAGCCAGTCAAGTAGGGACAGAACATTATGTGTAAATTTTGCAGAGAGCCACCAGAGAAATTTGTAATACAATGCAAACACCCAGCACAGACTATGTTTTTGTAAAATTTCAAACTACAGTACAGCTGATATCTGGTGCTCAGTTGATACTATATTGTGCTCAGTGGATAAAATGTGGTTCCTCCGGGTGCTCCGGTTTCCTCCCACAGTCCAAAAACACACGTTGCAGGTGGATTGGTGACTTGAAAGTGTCCGTAGGTGTGAGTGTGTGAGTGAATGTGTGTGTGTCTGTGTTGCCCTGTGAAGGACTGGCATCCCCTCCGGGGTGTATTCCCGCCTTGCGCCCGATGATTCCAGGTAGGCTCTGGACCCCCCGCGACCCTAAATTGGATAAGCGGTTACAGATAATGGATGGATGGATGGATGGATGGATAAAATGTGGTGCTCAAACAATACCTGGTGTTACTTGTTACAATTTGGTACCCACATGTTATCTTCTGGTGCTCACAACATATCTGGGCGCAAGGTGGAAACACACCCTGGAGGGGGTGCCAGTCCTTTGCAGGATGACACACTCACACCTTCACTCACAACTATGAACATTTTTGAGTACCCAATCTACCTACCAATTTTTTGGACTGTGGGAGGAATTCTAAGCACCTGAAGGAAACCTATGCGGACACAGGAAGAACACACAAAACTCCTCACTGACAGTCACTGGGAGTTCAATCCCACCACCCATGACCTTGAAGCTGTGTGATAGAGACTCTACCTGTTGCACACACCCTAAATGTGATTTATACTTTAAGTTATTACACAGAGCCCAGTTCAGACCAGTGAAGTTGAAAATAACATTACGGCTAATTTCATGTGGTAGACATGACAATCTTCACAAGGACCACCATTAAGTGTGTTGAATGTAGGCTGTAAATGACTTCCAGAAACGCTTAAACACCTAATATATGAAACAAGTCCTGTTGTCTGAGCTCAGTTACTTGAAGAACGCTTGAGGGTAGATAAATCTGTCTGGTATACATTCATTCACACACATTTTAAAAAGCCTTATATTTCTACTCAGATATGAACCCTGACAATAGCAGTCAGAATGGAATTAAACCCAAAGAGAAAATAGGTAAATCTGTCTAAATAACTTAAAGGTGCACTCTTTTTTTTAACTACCAAAGATGTGTAAACAATATTAATGAAATGTATTTAATTTCATTTTTGTGATCCAGTTAAAATAATGAAAATACATAAAATATATAAAATTGGTTTCTTTTTTCTGCACTAACTGCTCCAGTTTTTTCTAGAAATGATATAGACTAGATTTATGTGTGAATTTAACTGAATTAATTCATTCATAACTCATATTCATCATTGAGCATGGTCGTCTCATCAGTGGCTTCTCCGTATTCTCCATTCATTTCGTGTTTATCTATTGAGGCGCTTTAATATGGACTTAACGGTGCACCTTAAAGGTAGCGGTGTCCAGAAACTTTTGGACATATGTATATGGTATATTGAGGAAGGATGCCATCTACAGGAAGCATATGAGACTGGCCAGCCACTATGTCCGTTTTCTGTGCTCTTCTCCATTAAAATAAATTTAAGCTGAAATTCTTGTCTGTTTTTTTTTTTTTTTGTTGTTGTTGTTTTTTTTGTTTTTTGTTTTTTTGTACCACCATTTTTATTTAAAAAATTGAAGTTGAAGTTAAATTGATTAAAATCCATTAATACGTTAACATGGTAATAACCTATTTTCTGTGCATGTTTTTTTTTTAAAAGGACATTAAAAACAAAAACAAAAAAAACGGTATTTTAAAACAACGCTATTTGTGTAATTCTAACTCGATGTATCTGCAGTCTTCTATCATTCCTAGACTACAGTCACCTTCTTTGGCTGAAACTCAAATAGCTTCATACTCCCTACATAGTGCACTAGAGTGGTAATGAAATACGAGGCTTTAACATCAGAACCAAACACTGAATATCCATATATGATGTTTATACGTTTTTGCAGTTATATATTACATGTCTAACTACTGTATCTTTGTTCAATGTTTCATTGTAAAAGATGTACATTATTGTGACTTATGTAGTTAACTACAGAGGGAGTAGGAAAAATGAGCCATTTGGTACAAAGTCGAAGTCGACTAACCCGGCCTGCAGAGCAATGGCCGCCTAGTGGGAGAGATAATGCGGTTGTTGTTGAAGTATTAAGGAGATCTAAAATGTCTCTTTTAAGACTGTGTGCCTTTCCAAAATGTCTGAGCGGGAGACTCATCGCTGAGGGAAGTGTTCGCCATCTGCTAAATGTGGAACATTGTCTCTCTTGCCTCAGGAACAGGAATTACTGGGAAAGAGGAGTCCGAGGTAACGTTAACTTTCAGCCTGCAGATAGAAAGCATTGGCACATGTTGCCCTTCAGCACAGGCAATGACGAGCTATTTACTCACCTCTGTAAAGATTAATACCTTTTAAATTCAGAACGGAATAGCCTTTAAACGAGAAAATACCCATAAAAAAATGATGTCTTACTGTTTTTGGCTTTTAGGTCGCTGCTGTTAAAAGCCTCTTAGAATGGTGCTGTAGAACTGGGTTTGAACTAACCTGGGGTATTGTTTTTACCCTCCATCACCAGCACCTGACTTCACTAATGTTCTTGTGTCAGCGTGTCATCAAATCTTCACATCAGCATTTTAATATCTAGTGTAAAGACATTCCAGGAGAGTAAAAGCTCTTTCTGCAGCATATGAGATGATTTGAGAGAAAAATCAGTTCCACATTTTGATAAAAATACATTAATTTTATGTGAATACCGTGATTTTTATTAATTGTTTCACTGTTAGTTTATACTTTAATCACTTTAACACTTAAATAGCACTTTTCTACAAATCCAATTCCTTGTAACTTTAGGAAGTAGCTTCAGTAGCCATGGTCTGTGATGTTTACTGCCTGATCGCTCACCACACTTCAGCTAATTTTAGAGAGGTAACAGTGTAATGTATGAAACCCTCTCTTGTCTTGGTAGCAGTACCTCATCAAAGAACAGGCGAGTGACAAAAACAGCTTTTGGAAAGGAAATATTTGAACAAATACCTCAGAATTTGAGCGTTTCAGTAGTGTTTTAGACATGGATCACCGATAAAGCTCTGCACTGAGAGTAACAAAAAATCAGTTTGAAGAGGTATGAATCAGAAACCTGATTTCTGATTTAAAATATCAGATTGTTTTTTTTTTTTTTTCTTTATTTGTTTCCTAATAATGTCTCTATTTTTTCAGATAACCCATGGACATCTTTCCGAAGACACTACTCTGCTATCCCAAAAAAAGATCAAGGAAGCAAACGATTTTGGGAACAGTCACAGTTGTTAGATGGTAATTTTCTCACGTTTCTTGATTTCATAGATGATTGCATACTCGGTTGTATTGTATTATATTATATCAGAATAAATTATGCATATATTAATATAGATTCATTACTGTATGTTGTCATAGCCATCAAATTAATGTTTACATGAGTACCTAAGGTTACAATGTCGTGCTTAGAGACTTGTGCTAAGGATTCATATTTCCCTCTTTGTTTCACAATTCTAGTTGAATTGTTTCACAATTCTAGTTGAATCGAGAAGTTTAGAATCAACTTTCATACTAATACTAATTACCATATGACTGTATGATACTGTATTGAATATATCTATGTATCCGTTTGCAAAAGTCCCTGGGAAGTGAGCTTAATTTGGTATGACATTTATTGTAACTTTAAACTCAGTGTTGTACAGCTTTCACAAGTGATTTGGCATCTTTAATAGTTACACAGTGTCATATTAGTAACTGTAAAGAGGTTTTACTTATGGAAATTTAACATAATTGGTTTTATATCAGAGAAAACGGTGAATTCAAATAATCAGATGATAACTTCTTAGATATTATATATTGCAGGTCTGTTCATACAAGAACAATAAATGTTCCACTTCTCAGTTTTAGGATCATTGCATATTACAGTTTCTGACTGACTGAAAAATGTTTAATTTCGTTATTTATTATATTAAGTCATTGCTTTTTTTTTAATTCTGAGTGTAGTTCTGATTTAATTTTTTTTTCCTTTAAATCTAAAGTTCTTGAAGCCCGAATCCAGCAGTTACAATCTGACGTGCTTATAGATGTGAAACATTCTAAGGTGGAATTTCTCAAAATGCCGCAAAAAGAGAAAGGACCCTCACTCAGCAAGAGTCAGAAGATTCTACCAAGTGAGAGGGCAGAAGCTCAAAAACCAGGACAGTCCACTAAAAAAGGAGCTGCTACAGACAGTCCGTCCTCTAAAATTCATGCGAGCCGCTGGATGGAGAAACTTAAACGTGAGACGTGGAACAGGACTACGAAACAATCCTCACTTCAGCAGAAACTCCATGACAAAGGAACGAAAAGTAGCAAGGGAAAGAGCAACAAAAAGCAGACAGCGCCAAAAAAAAGCAGCAAGGGCAGTATGATGCTTCCTGGCTCATCTATGAAGACCATTTCAGCAGCCAGTGAAATCAAAGCAGCCCCCAAACTAAATGACATTGTGAAAACAGCTGCCTCTACTGCGGCTCAGTCTGAGCCAAACATCTCGGAAAGTCCGGCCCTTGAAGAGCTTTCCAAAGATGCAGAGTTGGCAGAAGTGGAAGAACTGGAGCAGATGATCAGACAGTGGAGCCCTCTTGGATCTGAGAAGCTTCTACAAGAAAAGGAACTGAACCGTGATGCTGACATTCAGTTAAATGTGTGCTGCTACCTCGAAGCCTGTGTGTTCACTGGCAACATGGAACGAGCCCAGCGCTATCTCCACTTTCACCACCGGAATCTCTCCAAACGTAAAACGCTCAACATTAACGCCTACAATATCATAATGAGGATGTGGGCCAAGAAGGTGAGTACATGGCAGTCAGATTGACTGACACACGGACACACATGAACAGACACACAGCTTTTCCACTGCATGATACATATACTACTTGACTGACTTTGGTGATATGTTTTTGTTCCTTGTTGCAGCATCCAGCTCTTGCTAGATTCTTTAATTGCCCACCAATCCAAAGAGCATTTGAACTTCTTCAAAATACCACTGCACTGTTACAAGTCAGATAAAAACTAATGTGTTCTCTACTGATTTTACAAAGGGTTAGTCTGCATTTACAAGTCTCTATGGACCAAAAAAAGAATCAGGTTCCAGGTACTATGTGCCACATTTTCCTACTGGAGAAGCAAAACAAGCAGAATAGATTTGAATAGAGTTTTGTAGTATGCCTTGGAAAGCACTACCACAGACACACACAAATTCTGTAATGATTTATTCTTGTTTAATTTGTTTTCCTCAAAAAAATATTTTGTGGTGGCATGGTGGTGCAGTGGGCGGCACGGTGGTGCAGCAGGTAGTATCACAGTCACACAGCTCCAGGGACCTGGAAGTTGTGGGTTCGATTCCCGCTCCAGGTGACTGTCTGTGAGGAGTTGGTGTGTTCTCTCTGTGTGTGCGTGGGTTTCCTCCAGGTGCTCTGGTTTCCTCCCACAGTCCAAAAACATACGTTGGTAGGTGGATTGGTGACTCAAAAGTGTCCGTAGGTGTGTGTCTGTGTGTTTCTCTGTGAAGGACTGGTGCCCCCTCCAGGGTGTGTTCCTGCCTTGCGCCCAATGATTCCAGGTAGGCTCTTGCCCACCGTGACCGTGAACTGGATAAATGGTTACAGATAATGAATGAATGAATGAATGGTGGTGCAGTGGTTAGTGTTGCTGTCCTACAGCTCCAATGTCCAGGGGACTGTTTTTCAAAACGTTTAAACTTGATCCAAATTGTCTGGATAATCAAATCCCCTTTTTTTCCAGCATCAAAATGATCTCAGAGATCAGTTTTTCAAAACATTTTCAGATTGGATTAAACTGATCCAGTTATCTCAGGATTAGGATTTCTAGATATGGATTTTCTCTGATTTAATACTCCTCAATATTGCCATCTGCTCAGCAAGTAATTTTACAATTTTTTGTTAATGAAAAATAAAATAATTAGATCAAGCATTTTAATAGAGCAAATTGATCTCTTAATTCTCCATATCCACACTTTAATTATGATTTTAATTGCTTATTTACATTTTATCCTATTTTCACTTTTAAATGAAAAACAGTTAGAGCTATGTGTATGTATTAAACAAATTAGTAAACAGTTAATTTTCGAGTCATTTCTGTACCAAGTGTGTCCTCAACTCTGTTAATCCTGCTGGAATCCTCCTCTTAAGGTGGGATAATGATAGTCCTGTTATTTGGTATTAACACTATCCAAGATTTCTGTTAGAAATTTTGAAAAACCTAATCGTAGCATTTAATCTCGATTAAAGATTAGATTGGATTACAACGTCCAACATTTTCAGCATCAAAAAAAACTTATAATCTGTTGAATTCAACCAGACTGTTTTAATCTTGTCGGATACCATTTGAAAACCCGGCCCCTAGGGCTCTGGATTCAATCTCTTCCTCATGCCACTGTCAGTGAGGGGTTTGGTGTGTTCACCCTCAGTTTGCATGGGTTCCCTCCAGGTGTTCCAGTTTTCTCCCACAAACCAAAAACACATGTTGGCAGATGGATTGATTGTGTACAGGTGTCCATAGTTATGAGTGTGGCTGACGGGTTGAGTGTGTGGTGCACATTGCTTGACTGATGTCCTGTCCAGGGTGTTCCTGTCTTGTGCCCAGTAATACCATGTAGGCTATGGACCCTCCCCCCAATATGTACAAATACCGGGGTTGGACAATGAAGCTGAAACACCTGGTTTTAGACCACAATAATTTATTAGTATGGTGTAGGGCCAATACAGCGTCAATTCGTCTTGGGAATGACATGTACAAGCCCTGCACAGTGGTCAGAGGGATTTTAAGCCATTCTTCTTGCAGGATAGTGGCCAGGTCACTACGTGATGCTGGTGGAGGAAAATGTTTCCTGACTCGCTCCTCCAAAACATCCCAAAGTGGCTCAATAATATTTAGATCTGGTGACTGTGCAGGCCAGATGTTCAACTTCACTTTCATGTTCATCAAACCAATCTTTCACCAGTCTTGCTGTGTGTATTGGTGAATTGTCATCCTGATACACGGCACCGCCTTCAGGACACAATGTTTGAACCATTGGATGCACATGGTCTTACTGGTGCAATGTGCAATTAATGAAGAATGGCCACCAGGCTGCTCCAATTTAGCCATGAAACCTCCCACACTAAAATGACAGGTGTTTCAGTTTCATTGTCTAACCCCTGTATATAATTATCTGATGTAAATGAGTCAGTGTCTGTCTTTGTAATGTTGATGGTATAGAAAGTTCCGTTCTCGTTTGCTCACTGTGCCAAAATAAATACTTTTTTGTTCCTCTGCTACATTTTATTTCACAAGGTAAATAAAAACTAATTCTTCTCCTGTGACTGTGGCTTTATTAATAACAATAATTAAAGTAAGAAGGGATATGATATCTCTATTTGAAGGACAATTCTTTGGAATCTCACCACAAAAGAAAACCAATACTGCCTCTCAGATGGTGAAGTTTAACCATTATTTGTCTTTCCAGATGTTCATTTTATGGACATTAACTAATGTTTCATTCCTCGCATGGTATTCAGGGACAGCACACACGTAACAATTCCTCATGGTGTCCATAAAGTTGAATAAAGCAAAGAAACAGCAGACAAACAAGAGAAAAGAGAAACTAGACAAGCCTAGTTTTGCTGGACCGCCATTAGCCATATAGCCATTAGTACAGAGGTCTTTCTGGCATTTCAAAAACAGGAAAGCCCAAAATACATACCCTTGTCATTGGAAGGTCTGGTGCTTATTAGTGCTGTGCAATATGAGCGCAAACCAATATCACGATTAATTATACATATTACCACGATTACAATTAATGAACAATTATATTGTTTTTGTGTTTTTGACCCTCGTGGTTCACTTGTACTGTAAATATGCTCCAGTATTAAGCATGGGATATTTTTTCTAATGTTGCTGGGAGCTTGTTTCTCTCTGGTTTTTTTTGAGCACTGTTTATATTTGTTGTGTGATTGTGCTTTGGTCACTGGCACTATGTTTTTGCTTGGTGCGTGCTGCTCAAGTCACTTTGTAGGCCTCTGTGTTCAGGTTGCTTTCTGTGTGTTTCAGGGGATTCTTCACCCTATACGTCAGCTGTTTATTCTGGTGGAGGAAGCAGGACTGAAGCACAACGAAGCGTCCTACTGTGCTGCCCTGGAGTGCATGGGTCGAAACCCAGAATTCCCTCCACGGATCATCAGCAGGTAAACACTGTCAGACTTCCTCTCTTAACTGTGCTGCAACTTTATTTATTCATTAACAGCTCAGTATAAGAGCTTAGTTTGGACTTTAATATTAACATTAATAATAAACTCAACATTATGTGCTTTCTGAGTAGATTAAGCAGTAATAGTTAACAGTGACGAATCAAAACATCAGGGAAACGTCTCCGGTTTTCTGTGGGTTTGAAGAAAATTTAGCACCTGAGGGTTGTTCACTCATGCAGAAGATATTATTGTATATGATTTTATATAACAAAGACCTAATTATTAATGCACCAAATATTCCTAGATTTTGATTAGTACTGTATTACAAGAGGATATTTGGTGTTGAAAGCAGGGGTACCCCCTGGTCAAATGATCTTTTTTCACTGTTATTAAAGAATATGTTCAGATATATGTGCCATAATTGTGTGCAAAATGTTCTGCAAAAAAAGAAATTTAAGAAAAGGTGTGGATGCATGCATTCACTGTATTTTTACCTTATGATTTTATTATTATTATTTATTGATTGATTTTTGTCAGGGATGGCCATGTTTGCATACAGCTGATTTTTTTTGTATTTTTTGGGTCATGTTTATGCTTGCCTCCAGGGGTCAGTGTTACCCTTTGCAAGATTTTCAAAATGTTGGCAAGGACCTTAGACCAAAATAAACTTGTCAGTCTAAATTACCTTAGTCTCCTTGCACTTAAAGGATCCAGTTTTTTCTTTGTGATCCTGGGCTGATGTCTCCAGGAGCTGACCACTGTGTGTAGGTGTTGGATATACATCTCTGAGCAAGCTTTCTCAATGCCCAACAATATAAATGGCAATTGTTGTTATGAATCAGAGGATTAGAAATCCTCCATAGCCGCCATAGAAATCTTTAATGGTAGTTATGGTACAAATGTCTCAATCCATTCTCTTCCTGCCCACTGTGTATAGGGCTGTGTAGCCACAGACCAGTCAGACTGCCCTGGACCAAAGAAAGAAGGTCATCTGATCTGATAGGTCCCACTTTCTTTTCCATTACATTACAGCACCGTAACTAGTGATGGGCCGATCCACATTTTTTTTCAGTTCCGATCCAATTCAGATACACAACTGACGACATTGATACAGATTCCGATACAAGAGCTAATTCTCTTTTAATACGATCATCATTGCTGTCTTTGTGTTTGAGGGTGTATCATGAGGTTGAAAACCACATGATACCAGACAGCTTTTATTAGGGTTCATGGTAAAATGTGGAATGGAATTTGGATTAGTGTCTTGTTCAGTTATGTTTGGTTCATGGTCCAGCACAAGCCACTGACGGTATCTTAAAATGAGGGCGGTATTTATGACGTGTGTGTGGTGTGTCAAATGTCGGTTCTGTGTCTTTAAAAGTCGGCTAAAATGATCATGTGCATTTAAGAGAGCCACAGGGAGGGGGCGCTGTGGGAGCTCAGTGACTGATGATGTCACGGTCTGAAAATATGTGAAGAAAAGCACAACCCCAATAGCAGTTGTAAGTTTAGCGCTGCGTTTTTTGGTTAAAAGGGAAAGGAATTAAGCTGTAAACAGACATAATTCTCAGAACATTCTTCACTCGACTTTGTGCTCACATGTATATGGCTTTATCTTCTAAATATGTGTGTTTTGAGGCTCAATTCGCAGAAAAATCTGCTGTGATGTGCTAAACCACAAGTGCCCGTTAGCGCTGGCTGTGCTTCTAAACAGTGTACACCGTCTTATTTCGCTTATTTCGGAACTTTTCAGCACCAGTTGCTGAAATTTGCTCTCCCAGTAACGGGTTTTTATCGTCAACACGTGTGTCGGTGTGCACTGTCGGGCTGTGTTTAGCTAAATTCACTCGACTTTGTGCTAAGATATAAGGCTCAGCGCAGCCTGACAGAGAACTCCCTCCCCGCGGTAATACCCTATACCGAGATATTATTTTGAGACGGTATTACGGTATGAAAAATGTGGGTACCACCCTTCCCTAAGCTCAGGCCCATCTCTAACCATTACGTGAAGATGAGTTGGTGCAGGAGTGTGATGCTCTGGGCATTCATTTCATGGGAAAACCTGGGTTGGATCATTTAGTTTAAATTGTGCAAAACATCATTTTAGACAGGTGAGCACATGTTTTAGTTCAGTAATCTTACTGTAACATTGTAATAAGTAATTTTATTACAAAAGCATGGTTCCTTTGAGCTGCATGACTAATAACTGAATACTAAGCTTGAAGTTCAAGAGTTTAGAAATACGGAGTAATGTTTTATGGCAAGGAGAAGTACTAGAAGAGCTCAGCTTGCATAATGTAACTTGACTTCAAAGCGCTCACTCCCTGTGTTCGTGCAGTAAGATGCTGAAGGTGACTGCAAACGTTGAGTAGTGATACACTAGACCTCCAGAAGCTGGTGCTTGGGGAAGGCTGGATAGCCAATCGATCACTGTAAGGCAATAGCAATGACATTGTTATGCTGCAGTTCCACTCCTTTTCCCAACAATCTCTCTCTCGCTCTCTCATACTTCCCAGATATATTTTTCTTTACCCCTCCTCTTCTTGCTATTCTAAAAAAAACATTCTATCTCTCTCAGTCTCTATGTCCTAACTTCCCAGACATCATCTTTTCTTACCATACCCTTCCTTGCTTCTTCATATTCTGCACTGCCACTGTGCTATCCGTCATGTGTCACCCTCTCCGTTCGTCTCGGCCACACAAAGACAACATCTCCCATTCTCCTCTGTGCGTCACAAGCAGACAGAGACACAGTGTGTCAGTCATTTACCAAAGAAAGATGACACATTTAATGCCCCGGAGACATTAGGGCAGGGACTTGTAGGTTTTTTTTTTGTTTTGTTTTTTTCATATAGTCACGCTGGTGCATCTGTTTTTTCTTTATATAACCCTATGAACATGGGCTTTAGCAGTTAAACTGGGTGATATAGCTACTGCTTGATATTATTATTTGGTATTGTGATACTGGCCTGTGATTGTGATGCTGATTTTGAAAATACCGCTTTTCAAGCCAAGATGTCAATCTGTATGTATACTTGACTCCACTAGATTTTATATATTTGAGTTATTATACAACTTCATAAAGGTGCATACTTAAGTTCTTAGGGCTCGCAACAGGAATCGGGACAGGGTAAGACATGCTCTGTTATTGGTTAATTCTGTGTTACTTCTCCTGAAAATGCTGGGCGGTTGGCCTCAGACCTAGATTTTAGAGCTCTGAATTTTTAGAATTTAAATATATGGGTCTGAATTTTTACCAATCTGAATATTTCACATCTCACACTTTTTATCAAATGCCATATGAATATGATTCAAATATGAAATACTAAACAATATATAAATACATATGTATAAATACATCATTCAGAAAAATATGATCCAAATATTAAAAATTCAGATTAAAATAGTTATGTCACTGGTTTAGTTGCATATGACTCCTATTCTTTAGGCAGTTGTGGACTAATTAGGATTGTTCCATCTCCAATCTGAGTATCTTCTGTCACAGCGTAGAACTTGCATTTATTTTAGGGTGCAAACCAGGGTTTAACCCTTTGAAACAGACATGAGCAAAGAAAAATGGAAAAGAGTTAAAAGGGCAATGGAGAAATAAGAACAAAACAAAAAGGCAAAAACAGGAGCTCGCTTGCTTCTCACTGCTGCAGTTTGAAGTGTGAGGGATCAGTGGTTTGTAAGCATGTAAAGCAACAGACACTGACACTGAGCTTTCTGAGCTGGGCTGTTCGACCAGGCATGTCACACACATGTCAAGGAAAATGTGTTTGTTACATTTAATATGTTTAAGAAATGTAATATTTTTGTGTATAAATAATTTAATTCTCCCGGCCAGTCTCTAATTATTTCGTGGAACTGGTTCAGGAAGTTGCTTTTGTTGCGTTCTCCCATAGAACATCATTACACAAGTGTTACCTTACATGTATAGCCCATTTGTTGTACTCAGAATAGATGAGAACATTCTAGAAAGGTGGCTGTTGAGCTGTACAGGTTGAATGCTTTTTGGTGTTATAAAAACATGCCTATGCCACAGAGTAAATATTAAGACCTCTTCTATAAGCTGCTGGCTTTAGTCCCATCTTTTGCTTATGCTTGGCATAGAACCTGACGCTCTTAGGCTTATGTAAAATTCCTCCAGAGCATTCAGATTTATTTCATGGAAATGATATAAGACATGTGCTTAAAGGAATGCATCTTTGTCCACAGTGGGTGTGCCCTAAATTAGTAGAATTTCCTGCTGCAGACCTTTATATATAGCGTATGTAATGTGTGTCGTGATGTCTGGAAGTCTAGACCTGCTGCCAGATCCTTAGAGTTTGAGGTTTAAATGGCTGAACAAACATATTTCCTCTGATTTCATGGAGAGAAAAATAGCTGTCCAAGGCTCACAGTTGAATGATGGTCATGTGGAGCTCCCGTATGAAAGCAGAAGAAGTCAGCAGTGTGATTTCTTACTGAGTCACTGGCAGACAGGGTGGAGAATTGAGGAATGCCCTGCTTTCCACGGCCCCTCCCTGTCTCGGTAGAGCTGTCTTTTCCACTGGAGAGCACTTGAGGGCGCTGGGAATCCACATAGTGTTTACACTGATCCTGCAGTAGCCTGTTGCTTTGGAAACATCAAAGTATTGTCGGATATACCTTACAGTGACCCAGACTACACATTGCAATGCAGATTGGATGTAAATCTGACCTCACTTTTTGACTTCAACATCAGTTGGATTTTAGACATGAGTAGAGATGTGATCCCAATTTTCTTTTTTAATTCCTCATTTTAGATTATTTTAGTCTGTCCCAGCCTCCTTATAACATGCAATACCACTTCACTACATAATAAAAGGATTCAATACAGCTCGTGTTTTTATTCCTGATGTACTTTAGCCAACATTTGGTGTCTAGCAGTTCATTTTGATTTATGATTAGTCCCTTTTCCTTCTCATATTTAGCAGTTTTATATAAACAGCAATTAATAGATTATTACTGACCTTTAGATGTCATCAATAAATGCAATAAACCAAAACTGCAGTAAGTTTGAAAACAATATTTGCCAATTAATTCAAATATTATAATAAAAATACAATAGCCAGAAGACAATTTTAAAGCTAAATAGAATCAAACGTCAAAGCTGACACCAAAAATCACTTGGTTAATCTGGTGTGAAGGGAAAATACCTTTTATTTTATTTTTTCATGTAAATAGAAATTAACCTTTCACAGGTGTGCCCATGTGGCAAATGGCTTTTTTAAGACTTAAAATGCATTGCTAATGTGCAGGTGGCAGGTTTTAAGTACTATGTAGTGAACCTAGCCATTTGTGATGGAACCTTAAGGGAGAAGGAAAAAAAAGCTGTACATTTCATTCCCACTGCTCCATAGCTCTACTTGTGCCGTCAGTAACACAGGTTACAGTACGTCAGCAAACAAAAGTTTACATACAGCAGGTGGTACTCAGGGAGGTTTGTGGCCCAAGCTTGTGTCACTGTTTGTTTGTGCTGGAGGTCAAATAATAAGCTCTTAAGCGGTACATGAGCAACGTGAGAAGGAGAAACAAGTCTGAAGAACATTTCTTGTATAATGACGACAGTGATATGCAAATGTGAAGTGAACTATAGTGGGGAAAAACCCACATGAATTCAGATCTGGCCATTCTCATTTAAATTGCATGAGCAAGTATTTGATATGGTGTCGAATATCTAAGTGGACAGGCACTGATTTGTGGAAACACAGCTGTGTCACAATGAGGTAAAGAATTAGATCTTTGCCATTTTATCCCAGTAATATGAGTGTAAATGGTAGAGCAAGCATAGTACTGAACTGTTACTGTTAGTGAAGATGACCAAACATTTTGATAGACCTGAGGATATGGCAGTAAGCTATCATGTGCATAATGATTTTATAACATCACATGTATGTTTTTGCATCTTAACTAGAAGCTCTGAGACAGTAAAGAAGCCACATTTTTCTTTCTCTGTCTCTCTCTCACCTTGCTCTCTCCAGATAATTATTTCTTCATATATTGCCATTTTTTGTGGCCAAGCAAACCATACATTACCCAAATCCTTATAGCTACATGATGGAATTAAGACGTTTTATATGTTCTCTTGACACAAGAAAAAATATATATATATATATATATTCAATTCATTATTAGCATTATGCCAGGCGTTTAGATTCAGATTTATACATAACAGTATAATCTAATCTGTTTTATGCCCCTATACACTAATAAATAAATAAATAAAAAATCTCTTACTGGGGTCTTCTGATGGTTAGGGAACATAAATGCATTATTCTATTGCTGTTGTAAATTTTAACACGGAATTGCTTCCCTTTCCCATTTAGAATTCTGTGTTTTTGAAAGTTATTAAACCTTCACGTCCTAGAATAGTGAATGGTATATAACTTTAGCGTGCACAACTGACTTTAAGATCATTGTTGCCAAATATAGGGTAAGTTTACACTGTTAACACATTTTTATGAACAAACGCTTACCTGTACATTACCGTAATATTTTGACAATGACGGCTTGAGCTACTGGACTTGACCCACAGCATCCCCTTGACCCACAGCATGAATGATTTTCTGAGTACCACCTAAGATCTCTGCAAAGTGATGTGATTCTCTAGTCTTCTTCATTGTCAGCTGTGAGCTGACGGTGAATACATCAGTCAGACTCCCTTGCTCTGCTGATCAGTATTCTGCCTGCGGCCGGAACACAGTGTTACCTCTCTGCATTGAGTAGTCCAGACCCTTCCGATGTTTTTCATTTCAGTATCATCACTCCCGTGTTTTCTTGGCCATATGGCTTCGGCCTTTCAGAGTGAACGTGCTCTCCAGTACTCTGTTGTCACCGTGAATATTTTGATATTTTGTCCCCATGAGCCCCGCAGTCAGTTGCTTCCATGCCAGGTTGTCCGACCTTGTGAGTTTTTCTCATTAAGGAGCCTTTTTTGTATTCAACATGTCAAGCTTTTGAAGGAGCGTGTGAGCAAGAGTTGTGAGGCTGTCACAAAGAATCAAGGAAAGAGTTGAAATCCACCTTGGATTTCTTTTCATGCTGTTACTGCAAGGCTAAATCCACTAAGTAGAAGGGAGGAGGTCAGTGGAGGAAAAGGTGGTGAACATACTTATGAAATGTTTTGCCATTCACTTTCACTCAGTGTCCCCCAGGGCCATGCCGCTGTAGGCTTAAGATTTAAACAAGTTTAAGCAAGCTTACCAAGGCTCCTTTTTTTTTTATTTATTTATTTTTTTTTAAATGGTATTTATACTGTTTAGACATAGTCCACCATGGTTGGTTAGCGCAGTTCACACTCATTCAGAATCAAAGTCACTTTAATACACAGACACACACAAGGAATTAGTCTTAGTGAGTGATGTATATATGACATGTAACACACTGAGTAAGGAAAACCAGTGCATAGGATTTTTACATTATTTAAAAAATAAATAAATAAAAAATATATGCAAAGGGCGGCACGGTGGCGCAGCAGGTAGTGTCGCAGTCACACAGCTCCAGCTCCAGGGAGTTGGGGGTTCGATTCCAGCTCCGGGTGACTGTCTGTGAGGAATTGGTGTGTTCTCCCCGTGTCCGCATGGGTTTCCTCCGGGTGCTCCGGTTTCCTCCCACAGTCCAAAAACACATGTTGCAGGTGGATTGGCGACTCGAAAGTGTCCGTAGGTGTGAGTGAATGTGTGTGTGTCTGTGTTGCCCTGTGAAGGACTGGCGTCCCCTCTAGGGTGTATTCCCGCCTTGCGCCCGATGATTCCAGGTAGGCTCTGGACCCCCCGTGACCCTAAATTGGATAAGCGGTTACAGATAATGGATGGATGGATATGCACCAAACTAAAGCCAGCCAGTTTTTTTCTGTAGTTCTCTTTTATTTTGTTATTGTTTGATGGTTGGTATGTTATTTAGGGTTTTTAAACATTTTAAAACAGTCTCATTGGATTGGATGTTTATGTATTGGATGTTTGTGTTTTAGACACACACCAATATGTTAACAAGTGAAATTATCAATATATCTTATGTTTCAATTAATTAGATTGTTACTTTATTTTTTAGATTATTACTAGATTTTTCAACTGGTTTCTAGCTATTTTTATATATTTTTGATTGTATCTAGAGAAAGTGTATTCCATTGATAGAGAATTTTACTCATTTTGAAAAATAATAGTTAATTTGGTGTTTTTCAAAAAATGAATAACATTATTCTAGATAAAAAAAACAGCACTTAATACAAACTTCTAAATATATGTTATTCTTAAAATATTCCTACAACAATTTCATAATTAGAATGATTTCCCTGGAGAGTTTCACAACAAATACTGATTTGTTGAAGTGCAAATCCCTTTTTTCTTGTCTTTTTTTTTTTTGCTCCCCAGTTTATGAGCATAATCTCAGATCTGCTTTCTTCTGTCTGTGTCCCCAGGTGTGTGCAGCAGATGGAGGAGGATGACTTGTGTTTGGACGATGTTTTTAGGAAGTGTACGTTCAGGCAAGATGAGAGAGATAAGGTGTTGAAAGCTATCAGGACCGTTTACCCTGACTACGAGCCCCCTACAAACACCGAAAAGCCATTGTGTTCCCTGCCCCTGGTTAAGGACTTCTACACACAGGTACATAATTATTTTTGGAATTTTCTATTGATCCCTACACCATGAAAAGTGTAGGTAAGATGGTAGTATTGAATTTTAAATTGGCTATTTTTGTTTAAGATATTATGACCCCCCCCGACTGTCTTCTCCAAGTTAAAATGCATCCAGTTATCAGTGGAAGTGTTTTGTTCTAATACCTTTGGCAAAATGATGTTCACTCAGCTTTTTAAGTTCGTAGCAAATAAGCGAATCTTAAAAAAACAACGTAAACGTCAATATGGGAGCATTCCGGCTTCATTAAACACCTCAAAAAATATACTTTTTAAAATTATGGCAGCTCTTTCCAGATGAAGCACAGGGGAAAATGGAATCGTACAAACCATGTCAAATCACAATTAGTAGTCTTTCTTTAACTCCAAATAAGGGACAATTAATTAAAATAACATAATTTATTGAGAAGTATGTTTCATTAAGTCAGAATATTTAAAGAATTGTGAAAACAAAATTATGTAAATTATGAAGAAGTGTCATAAACTTGATTTGTTCTTTTGCTATGAAATAAAAACACCCTCTACATGCAGTAATTCTACCATTTTTGCCAGTTTTTCCAAGATGTGTCATTTTAGTTATTTGTCATGAAAATACTTTAACGCATTATGACCCTAATAGCCAGCAATCTAGAAGAGCCCATCTGCTGTGTTCCTGTTTAATTTGAATTTTACTGTGATCATAAAGTTTTTATACTGTCCTAAATTGCTCAGTGCTAATATTCTGCATTTAGTTTCTCATCAGCTCCCAGGTGCTACTGGGTGGTACAAATCAGTCGTGCATTTAAACTCCTCTCTAATAGGAAGCAGTGGAAGTCAGATGAGTCATGAAGCATATGTTTATTTTATGGCATTGGTCCTGGGTAAGCAGACCAGCCGTATGAAAGCACCTAAACAGGGACTGGCCTGAGTCTGGGCTTTTATGAATGAGCGCTCCCAACACAGATACACAGGCTATTTTTAACCACAGGAGGAGATGCTGCTATCAGGCCTTGGTGCCCTGCTTTCCCTCTTCAATGATTCATTATCTGGGGTCCACCTAAGCCCATTTACAGTCCAGAGCACCACATGCCGCTCTCAATATTGGTGTAACCGCCAACAGCGGGATAAATTCCCCACCAGTATTAAACATGTCTGAGAGAACTCCGTCTGTAGAATTATACATTTCTCTCCTGGATAAAATCCAGGAAATGGAGCATGAGCATGTTTTGCTCACAAAAGAAGGAGGTTGAATTCAGGTGGTACACCCAGAATCACACCATGGAGTCACACATATTTATACAGTTTATCACTGATTAGGAAAAGTCATGCTGAAATACTTTAGGAGAAATCTAAACAAAAAAAGGAATATTAACATAAAGAGTATGCTTTAAATGGGGGCGTGATATGTTGATTACGTCTTGTTGACTGCAATATTTGGTATTCCAACATGAGCTTACATTAAACCTCATAAATAATAAAATATATATTTTCCATGATTAATTCTGATATATCTTTAATACACACAGTTTTGCATCATGGTATTTTGATTCTACATTACATTGTTAAACCCTTATAATAAATATTTATATTGACATAACATAAAGTTTTTGAGCACCTTAGCACATTAAATTGGGGATCCGTAGCCTACAACCTTCAAAGCGTGAAATAATGCAACCCAGTCAGTTTCTTGTGGGCTTCCTAAATGTGAAATCATGGGATGACACAAGCGGTTCTAATTTAGTGCTGCATCTTACATAGAGTGCAAGCACACAGGAATTGCCCCACGTCTGAATGTCTTTGATCATAGAACTGGACCCATGTTTATGTGAGAGCACAAAAATGAGGTTAAATGGAAGAAAGCAGTATGAGTGCAGAGAAGTTAAAGAATTTAAATAGGATTTAATTAAAATTAATTAAAAGGAGAACCAAGTGAATATGCCAAAAACCAAAGCTAAACTTCCTTGCAGCTCACTCCTGGGCTGTGGTTCATTCTCATTTACAGGAATCTTAAAGACCAGATGCACATCTTTAAAAATGTAAGGGAATATCTGTTAATACATGTTACTGGCTGTGCTGTTACATTTTGGTTTTGTAACAATTAGGGCCTGAGTTTATAATGTGGTTGATATTGAAGCTCCGAGAATGTAGATGCTGTAGAATAATGATTCCAAAACCAGATGTTTAAAGCCATCACGATCAGCCATAACCCTATGACCAGCTCCTTGTTTCTAAGCTCACTGTCCATGCTCTCAGCTCCATTGACCAAATCAGGAGCACTCTGTAGTCCTATGATTACAAACTTGTCTGTTTGCTCTACATAATTTGTTTGACCATTTTCACCCTGTTTTTCAACGGTCAGGGCCAAATAAGACCAGCACAGAATAGGTACGATTTGGGTGGTAGATAATCCTCAGAGCTGCGTTGACCCTGACGTGATGGTAGTGTCTGTTGTTGATAAGAGTTCTGTTAGAGTATTTTAACACCTGTATCACTGCTGGACTGAGAATATTCCACCAACCAAAAAACAACCACCCAACAGCGGCCTGTGGGCGGCGTCCTATGTCTGATGGACTAGAGGACAACCAAAACTGTGCAGCAACAGGTCATCTTAACTCTGTTATCTGACTTCACATCTACAAGGTGGACAAACAGGGTAGGTGTCTAATAGAGTGGACACAATATTAAAAACTCTGGCAGCAACCAGAGCTACACACCACATCAGTTTTACTGAAATGCTGAGAATGACTCCCCCACCCAAATCAAGCCTGCTCTGTGGGTGTTCTGTGATGTCCCTGAAGGAGACCAGATCTATAATTTCCACAATGCAGTAACAAGTGCAAGTAGGAAGACCCAGTCTAGCCTGACTGAACAGCTTTTTACACTGTTATGAGGATATTTGTCATCATATGCAATTGCATTTTCCAAGGACTGCTGCTGACCTATGGTAGCATGCTTCTTTGTGGTTGCTTGAATGAAGTCAGTGTTCTTTGGCATGCCTTTAAGCTGGCGTTACCCTACATGACTTTTAGCCGATTTTATATATTTCTGCCTCAAAATCCTGTTTCAGACCAGTCGCAGCATATCAAACGTTTGATTTTTTTCAACACAAGTTTGGAAGTAGTCACGTAGTGTAACCTCTCCACCAACTCTAGGCTGAACGATTCCTTTTTACAGCCAATGAGAACAGAGCACAGAAAGGAAACACAGGCGTGTGCAGTGGAGCTCTACAGTGGAGGACGGATTAAACGGTAAAACTACAATATATTACATAGTGTTGGATGCACATGTCCCCAGATAATGAGAATTACCTGTAGGAGAACATGTTGCACCGCACAACACGCTGTTACAGCCTTTATTCCAAATTAATTCTATTTTTCAATTCCACCTTACATGACGCAGCACTGGCGCTGTTTCTGAACAATTTAAGGTGGAACATATCAGCAACTATTTTCTGTTCTAATATCCAGCTTCCGCTGCAGTGTGTAGAGATTGTGCTGACTATGTTTTCCCCTCCACGACCCAAAACATTTATATATGTTTTTTTTCAGTTTTTTGTCAGTATCTGCTTTATTGGGTGTGTCTTGAGGAGTGACCTGCGTACAACATGTAGGGAATAGTGAGTAGTTGGCCATTCCCAACACACCTATGGCCAGTACTGTGTTTGAGTACCAGTATCGGGAGCAACACTACTTATAGGTGTATGTGCAACTGTTATGGACAGTTTTATTTTGTTTCATGATATTCTATGGAGATGGTACAATTGTACACAATAAATAGTCCCTGTTCATAATGAGGGACCCTTATAATAGCCATTTATACTGAACTATGGCCAAAATTTTCAATCATCTGAATGTGTTGGACTCAATATAGGATGTTTTTCAGATTCCTTGGGCCCTAATTCTAGTGTTCATTTCTCTGGGCTGAGCTATCATCCTCATAACCTTTTTGCTTATGTTGGCTACGATCCACATCATTCCCTTTAGGACAGTTTTTTAAATATATGTTACATCAAACTGTGTTTAGCTTCTTTTGAGTTCTGTAGATACTGTATAATGATAACTGCCAGATGTCCGTGGAGCCCCATATAATAATAAACCATGGTAAGCCCAAGCCCAGAGCTCATCTTATTATGTTACTGGGCTCCACTGAGCAAGCTTCTGCTGTGATATATGGCATATTGACAGTCTGTACTCTCTTGTGCATCCACTTGGCCATCTGCCAGACCATTGGCTTGTGCTGAAAGCGAGACCCAGCGTGCCTAATAAATGCTTATTTCATTTTAATTGGGCACAAGCATAGTTAAGTGATGTAATCACCACCTTGACTGGCCGTTAATCAAAGTCATTGGGTGTTTTTTGCACACCGCTGTGGGTTTGCTGAGCCCTGGAAATATGACCCCAACTATATCTAATAGTGAAAGGAAGAGTAGTTGCTACTGAATCTTGCATTAAGAAACACATGTAGCATAGTTTAAATTCATTCATGCTGCTAATTTATTGATAAGGAATCAATTGACTGAGACATTTTCCACAAGTTATTGTTGTAACCTGAGCCAAACAATTGCACATTTACCTTGCCATCAAGCTGTCAATGTTTTACAGACTGCCTTAATCTCAAAACACACACACACACCATTGCTGACAGCACATTTCCAAGCACTGCTTGTCCTGTAGTTATAGTCTCAATGTTTACTAGCTGTAAACAAGAAGCCATTTTGTTTCCTAGGTTCAATAACCTAAAAAAGTTTGGCTTCTTGGTTTTTTTAAACTCCAACATAGCAAATGTTTAATAATACCCTAGTAAACATATCTGTAAACAAACTAATATGAATGTAAAAAAATATTATTACTATTATTATTATTATTTAAATTTTGGTGTTTTAAATGTCATGTCCAAATGCTGAACTGTAGCATTGTTCCTGTCTTGTTCTCGTCTTGACTTCTAATCCTGTGTATTTCAGAGAGAAGACGTCAGATATCCTAAACTGGACTTCAGTATGGCAGATCTGCAGGGCCGTTTTAAGCGTCAGCTGACCCAGGAGCAGGCCAATACCATAACCATTGACTCGGTGGAAGCAATGAGGCCTGTGACAGAAAACATGACCAGAATGGTATGTGGTATATGCTCATTTATTCACAAAAATAAATGGATGTTAAATTGGATAAAAAGCTTGCCATGAATACAAGTGCAACTTAACCTTTCTTATTGAACTTGTTCACTTTTATTTTTAAGTCTTTATTTTCTTTACTGTCATCCTTCAGTATAGGTTTGTATTCATTGGAACAAGATGTCAGACTTCAGGACAGTGATTGAACACAAAACACTGGCAAATTACACAAAACTGCATAACTACATAATAAATACAAAAAGGTTTTCTTTCAAAATGTCTTTGTACATGTTGAAAACCCATACTATTGATCTTTTAATTTTTCATCTCTATGCTTTACAGTGCCTTAAGCACTATGGCTGCAACTATCCTTTCTCTACAGTTTACAATCAGTTTGAGGCTGGTAGAAGTATGACTATTTTAAGTGGATATATACAAAAAGCAGACAGTTGTGTACTGCCTAGGTCGAAAAACTTGGGATAAAACCAGCTATTCCGATGTTGCTCTGCATCTCATGTCTATTTTAAACAGAGTACAAATAAACAGCAACCACAGAGAGGTTGATGCTGAGCAATATTACAAAAATTAGAACATTGAAGAAAAAGAACTTTACTAAAATTACTTAAAACAAGGTCAGTCTTGCTCACTCATTTTCACTTGGGTTGGGTTTCACTCCTGTGCACTTGGCTTAGGGTGAACAGTGACTCGTTATCATTTAAAGAAACGTGCACTGAAACCAGTCAAGCATGATTAGGTGGCCACTTTTTTTTTTTTAAATGGTTATTATTTTATTTATTCATTTATTTTTAACATTTTTTTTTTGACCAATGTGCATTCTCGTCACACCTAATGCGCTGGATAGTGATGTCACTTTTCCCAAACTTCATATTTTTTTTTTAGATCTATGGCATCTCTTATGTGATTGACAGCACATCTTTTCTCCAAGTGTGTGCTTAAACACTGTTTTCCTGTGAAATCTTGTGGTCTCTGAGTATAATCTGATACAACCCTCATTACTGCATTTTTCCATGATGCCTTCTTCAGTGACATTTACTTGGTCAGCTTATTCTGCTCCTGGTCCCAGACCGGAGAGGTCAGTGGGTCCCTGGTGGGCCCACAGCATTTACACCAGTGCCGAATGGAATACTAATGCCTTCTAATGTGTCCCTACAAGCGGTTTGAGAGTCACCTTTGGACAGTGCGGCCAACCTATCAGCACCGTGTCATCTGCTCGCTCTGCTGGTCTGAGGGGAAAGAACAACCCCCTGATGAATAGCTAAACCACTTTCCTACTTCCAGAGAGATAGCACCTGTACCTATACAAATCAATCTCTGTCAGACTGATGAATATAATACACTGCAGAATATAATAATACATTGAGATGTCTTAACCATATGCTAGCTCCTTGTTTTGTTGTGTAATGGTCCACAGAGCTTCACAGTGTGTATAATATAGAAAAGCATGGATTGGGATGCTCTGAAGCAGCTCCCCATGAGCAAGTTCAGCATGCACAGTGCAAGTGGTCTGTTGGAGAGTTACAGAGCCCAGCATCATTGGGCTCTAGAGCAGTGGAACTGGAGAGTTTATCTAGAGAACTAATCATCCATTTATATCTGTGAAAACAAGGATGAGAACGTAAGTAAATACAGTGGACCATCAGATAGGTGTTCCCAAAGTCACTTCACCATCATTACCATTTATCTCTTTGTATCTGCTGTGTTACTGTTGCTGATGCCTGGGAGTGTTGTTTTCACTATGAAACTGCAGCAGAAAGTTTTGGTATGCAGCATCTGTTCAGCCCTTTGAAAATGTTCTCTCTTCTCTGTTGCTTTTCAGAGGAAACTGTTAGCAGAGCAACGTACACACTGGCAAAAAACGCTGCTGCAGGCTCTGAGAGAAAGCAAACTGATTTTAGGCAAAAGCAAACTGAGAAACTGGAAGACAGACATTTACCCATTCCTGTGCCTCCTTCGTGACGAGGATTATGTCAATATCATGCTGCAGGTACAGAAAAACATTGCTTATCCTTGTGTCACCCTCAGTTAAAGCTCCCTGCCTACAATTAGAATCCCCATTCAAAAGTTTGAAATCAGGATTTTCATTTTCATATGAAATTAGTTTGGATGCAGATACTGTACTGTGTAAAATCTACTTAAAGCTTAATTAATCATAGTTCTGTTTCTGGAGATGATTTTGAGGAGATTAGATTCCAATATATAGAAATATTAGATAATGAGTGTAAAATATTGCTAAATCAACTTCTAAGACATTAAATAAGATATTTCTGAGAAACTGAAAGCATATTTGCTGAAAAGAATGGAATCTATAATAAGGGCAAACACTAAATATTTTTCAGTTTTTGTCTAATGTTGATAAATAAATATCTGGTATTTCCCTAGAGCGGTGTTCTCTGACTTATGTACATTACAGTATCTCAGATATGATGAAGGGTACATGATATTTAAAATATTTATAAATTACAGAAAAAGAAGTGGAT
Source organism: Hoplias malabaricus (assembly GCF_029633855.1). Classification (NCBI taxonomy): domain Eukaryota; kingdom Metazoa; phylum Chordata; class Actinopteri; order Characiformes; family Erythrinidae; genus Hoplias; species Hoplias malabaricus. The sequence continues at coordinate 18,195,675 of NC_089815.1, read as the reverse complement.
TCTTTTCTTTTTAGTTTGCAAGCCACAAGGCATATAGTCTCACATACTTTCTAGGAAAAGTCAGGTACCTTTCACCACTTAATGTGGCCAAGAATCTCCTACTTCTGAAGTATAGTCTGTTATTTTGGCATATAATGTAGAAGGATACAGTCTTTTTGATTCACTTTGGACCAGTACCAGAGCCAGTAAAAACTGTTTATGGAAGTATATACGCTTATGTTCAGGTAGCATCTTCTTGTGGGTGGAGCATCTGTGGCTGAGACTATAAGGCGTAGAACAATTTTACAGCCTCCAGATTTTTAGTCTTTGATTTTCTTATAGCTTTCCTTGTGGTTTTCAGGGTTTGGCAAATCTTCCACCCAGTGGTGATTCTCTGCTCAACATAGCGAAGGAGCTGGGCATCAGAGTCCACAACATGTTCTGCATCCAGCAGAAGAACCACAGCCAGATGGTGGAGAAAC